>NW_007210796.1:0-2108 GCF_000164805.1 Carlito syrichta | reverse complement strand
AAATTGCCTGGAGCTCCCTCTAAGGAACACACGTGGTTTGTGAATACAAGCTATCTGATGGCAGAAAACACAAGAATAAGGCTCATGTTTTCTTGCATACCTTAAGCGTGAGTTTGAGGGAGACAAAGTGCAGGT
The DNA here is from genome assembly GCF_000164805.1 of Carlito syrichta. Lineage (NCBI taxonomy): Eukaryota > Metazoa > Chordata > Mammalia > Primates > Tarsiidae > Carlito > Carlito syrichta. The sequence goes on along the minus strand of NW_007210796.1, from coordinate 1,973 downwards.
GATTTGAGAGCCTCCCGTGTGAAAGTTGTAGTCATTCCATGATTACAACATGCTCAGTGATGGCAAATGGTCCTGCATGCTCAGTAACACCAAGTCACAATCATTTTATGTACGCTCTTGCAGACTTCAGTTTTGTAGCTACTGCATTTACAGATTTTCCCTTTCTAGTTGTTTCATGGAATAACATCAGTAGCCTCTTTTGTAGCAGAATGATTGATCAGCATGCTTTACGTTTGGACCACTAGGAAGACATTGTCATGTTTTGGCCTTCTTTGACTTTAAGGCCACACCTAAAATAAACTTGTTCATACCGCATCTGAAATAATTCAGCTCAACAGCATTTATTTTGCACCCAAATAATCATAGATGCTGAAAATTGTTACGTGAGTCATATGTATGATTTTTTTGATGCTAAGTCTCACCTCAAGCTAAATTCACAATTTTATTAATATTCCTGTTGAAATATATGACAATCTCCCTTACAGCCATTCCAGGACTAGTGCGTTTCAGCAAAAAGGCAAGACAGCCTGCACTAGGTTTGTATTAGCAAGGATATGCTTGTGTTGCAAAAATACAAGGCAATTCCTCTGAATACAGCCTAGAATGCCAGACAGCAAAGCCAGTGCCAGGTCGGCCTCCAGACTGTGAAACCGTGCCTTTTATTTTTTAAATGTATATTTTGAAATACAGACTGACTTATGCCCTCACGGCATTTCCTTCTTTCCCTTGGCCTGTCCCTGTCCAGTTTGGTCATACTGCATGGATTGCCTCAGTGAAGATATGACACAGCCAAGGCCTCCAGGGAGACAGAAAGGACAGATGAGGGTAACCTATACACTTGGAAGAATATTAATTGCAGGTGCTCTCAGTCTGGAAACTCCTTGGACAAGCACTCCTTGGACTCCAAGGAAGAGGAATGTTGGCACAGACATGATAAAAATTTAAGTACCCTGCTGTGCCCTTGTCAAATGGAGCAGGTGGTGGGTAGAGAAGAAAATTCTGGAAAGGTTTGGGATGAGGTAAAGAAGACCTATGCCCTTTCCTGGGTAGAAGCAAGTGGCAAGACCAAGAGAATGCAGTGTCCCTACATAGATGGCCAAGGATTGTCACTGAGCTCCCAGCATGGAAGTAGAGTAACCTGAGGTAACTCTTTGGTGACTCATTACTGAACTGCAAGTACCTAGGAATGAAGACCCACCTCAGCATGACCCATCACCTCCCTTGACTTAGCTCTACACAACTGACATGGAAATCCCCCGATTCCAGGAAGCAGAGGGAATGCTGATTTTTTTTTTTCCTGATACCTTAGCAGAATGAAATCGCAAAAACGTTAATTAGGAAATACTGCTGTGTTTTGAACATTGAGTTTGGATGAAGCTCTGTAACTGGTCTGTCTAAATGTTCAACACTTCTTTTTTGTCTATTGTGCCTTCTTCCCTTCCTCGGGTATTCAGTACCCTCATAACCTTTCCCGCCTCTGTTAAAATGTGATGTCAGAAGAGGAATTGATAGATCTTGGTGCCAAGATGTAAGTGGGTAATTAAATTTTAAGTATTACCTCACCCAGAGACATTTGTACCTTGGTGGGGATTAGATATTTAGGCCACAAGAGAAAAACCATTAATAATGGAATGCCGGATTCCATGAAGTGCTGGGACCATGGCTTCCTAGGAGGACTTATCTCTTCCCAGGGTTCCACAGTCACCCTCAAGCTTGCCTCCCACAGAATGGAGAAACCACATATTTGATGACTATCAGTAAAACTGCTCCTTAAAGAGCAAAAAGCAGTGTTTCTCAGTATTTTTTGCATTATTGCTCCCTTAATGAGCCTTTTTAGACATTTTGTTCTAATTGTCTTCACCCATGAAATTTTAACAACTCAGAAACATTATTATTAATGTATCTGTGCTTTATATATAGACATGGTAAGAATTTTTATTTATTTATTTTTTTGCCTTTCTCCCTCCCCCAAG
>NW_007210795.1:0-2047 GCF_000164805.1 Carlito syrichta | reverse complement strand
TGCAGGTGATTTGAGAGCCTCCCGTGTGAAAGTTGTAGTCATTCCATGATTACAACATGCTCAGTGATGGCAAATGGTCCTGCATGCTCAGTAACACCAAGTCACAATCATTTTATGTACGCTCTTGCAGACTTCAGTTTTGTAGCTACTGCATTTACAGATTTTCCCTTTCTAGTTGTTTCATGGAATAACATCAGTAGCCTCTTTTGTAGCAGAATGATTGATCAGCATGCTTTACGTTTGGACCACTAGGAAGACATTGTCATGTTTTGGCCTTCTTTGACTTTAAGGCCACACCTAAAATAAACTTGTTCATACCGCATCTGAAATAATTCAGCTCAACAGCATTTATTTTGCACCCAAATAATCATAGATGCTGAAAATTGTTACGTGAGTCATATGTATGATTTTTTTGATGCTAAGTCTCACCTCAAGCTAAATTCACAATTTTATTAATATTCCTGTTGAAATATATGACAATCTCCCTTACAGCCATTCCAGGACTAGTGCGTTTCAGCAAAAAGGCAAGACAGCCTGCACTAGGTTTGTATTAGCAAGGATATGCTTGTGTTGCAAAAATACAAGGCAATTCCTCTGAATACAGCCTAGAATGCCAGACAGCAAAGCCAGTGCCAGGTCGGCCTCCAGACTGTGAAACCGTGCCTTTTATTTTTTAAATGTATATTTTGAAATACAGACTGACTTATGCCCTCACGGCATTTCCTTCTTTCCCTTGGCCTGTCCCTGTCCAGTTTGGTCATACTGCATGGATTGCCTCAGTGAAGATATGACACAGCCAAGGCCTCCAGGGAGACAGAAAGGACAGATGAGGGTAACCTATACACTTGGAAGAATATTAATTGCAGGTGCTCTCAGTCTGGAAACTCCTTGGACAAGCACTCCTTGGACTCCAAGGAAGAGGAATGTTGGCACAGACATGATAAAAATTTAAGTACCCTGCTGTGCCCTTGTCAAATGGAGCAGGTGGTGGGTAGAGAAGAAAATTCTGGAAAGGTTTGGGATGAGGTAAAGAAGACCTATGCCCTTTCCTGGGTAGAAGCAAGTGGCAAGACCAAGAGAATGCAGTGTCCCTACATAGATGGCCAAGGATTGTCACTGAGCTCCCAGCATGGAAGTAGAGTAACCTGAGGTAACTCTTTGGTGACTCATTACTGAACTGCAAGTACCTAGGAATGAAGACCCACCTCAGCATGACCCATCACCTCCCTTGACTTAGCTCTACACAACTGACATGGAAATCCCCCGATTCCAGGAAGCAGAGGGAATGCTGATTTTTTTTTTTCCTGATACCTTAGCAGAATGAAATCGCAAAAACGTTAATTAGGAAATACTGCTGTGTTTTGAACATTGAGTTTGGATGAAGCTCTGTAACTGGTCTGTCTAAATGTTCAACACTTCTTTTTTGTCTATTGTGCCTTCTTCCCTTCCTCGGGTATTCAGTACCCTCATAACCTTTCCCGCCTCTGTTAAAATGTGATGTCAGAAGAGGAATTGATAGATCTTGGTGCCAAGATGTAAGTGGGTAATTAAATTTTAAGTATTACCTCACCCAGAGACATTTGTACCTTGGTGGGGATTAGATATTTAGGCCACAAGAGAAAAACCATTAATAATGGAATGCCGGATTCCATGAAGTGCTGGGACCATGGCTTCCTAGGAGGACTTATCTCTTCCCAGGGTTCCACAGTCACCCTCAAGCTTGCCTCCCACAGAATGGAGAAACCACATATTTGATGACTATCAGTAAAACTGCTCCTTAAAGAGCAAAAAGCAGTGTTTCTCAGTATTTTTTGCATTATTGCTCCCTTAATGAGCCTTTTTAGACATTTTGTTCTAATTGTCTTCACCCATGAAATTTTAACAACTCAGAAACATTATTATTAATGTATCTGTGCTTTATATATAGACATGGTAAGAATTTTTATTTATTTATTTTTTTGCCTTTCTCCCTCCCCCAAGCACCAATTTTTGCCCACTTGAAGGACATACTGGTCTCACTGCAAATGCATGTAAAGAGTTAACACAA
>NW_007210794.1:0-2047 GCF_000164805.1 Carlito syrichta | reverse complement strand
AGAGCAGTCACCGAGGCTCCATTCCAATCCAGCCCTGGCGTGTTGCTCAGAGCTTACCCTGTCCCAATCTCCCCGGTTCCTCTGAACTTTGTTTCCATTCCCCCACACGCCAAAACAGTTCCTACCCCAGGACATTTGCTCTTCAGGTTCCCTCTGCCTGGGACACTCTTTCTGGAGACACAGCTGTCTCTCATCATTCAACAATCAGTTCAAAAGTCACATCCTCAGAGATGCCCTTCTCTTCCCAGGCACCAGCCCAGTTCCCTGAAATCAGGTCCTCCAGACCTCACAGCCACACCTTTGGACGCTCTCCTTCATCCTTTTCCCATGGCTCAGTTATTTCGGTCTCTTTTCTCACCTCACCAGGGTCCCCCCTTCAGCAACTCAGCCTCCGCCATGGATGTCAGTCATTCAGGTCCTTCAGGATTATCTCTGGAAGGGACCTTGGGTCTGTGAAGAAAATCACCTCTCAAGCATGGCTTCCAGTTCCTCTTAACCTATTCCCTATGTGCTGTTTTGTGGAAAAGGTGTCTGTCTCTCTCTGCCTTTAGTTGCATTACAATATGCCCTTTCTATCACCCTGACCTTGGTTTATGCCATGCTGGAGTGGGGGTAGAAGCACACTGTCCCCACTTATGAACTGTTACACTGATCCCTTGAGAACCAGAATGAGACCTTGTTCTTTGCCATAAAAGGAACGCAGGATGTATGTATAATGAGGATCTACCATGTTCCAGGTATCGTAATGGGCAATCAAGATTAATACCATCTCCCACCAATCAAGGAATCTCTCGGGTACTCTTGTTTACCATAGTCCCCACCACTCCCTATTGTTACCCTTAGCCTGGTTTACTCATTTCTTATTCACCATGACCCGTAAGCATTTGAGAGTCTATGTGGTTGTTTAAAAAATGTTAAGACGTTTGGAGCAGGTTTAAGCAGAGGAGTGGCAAGATCTTTTTTGTTCTTTATAGGAGAGACAGACATGTAGATACAATTCCAGTTGCATAGTGTTGTGTTGTCATTCACAAAGTATTTGTCGAGCACCTTCGATGTGCCTGGCCCTGTGATGAACTGGGCAACGCTGTGAGTGCTATAATGGGATAAGGCAGAATGCTGTAGGAATGTACCAGACAATTCATTCCTTCACTCACTTTGAGGACTCAGAAGGAAGTTCCTGATGGGGGAGGGTGCTGAGCAAGAGAGAAAGAGTCTACGAGGGTAAAAGGGCTCAGTCAGAAGAAACAGAAAAGGCAAAGCTTGGGGGTGAGAACATGGGTCATCTGAAGACCTACGGGAAGTTCAGTTCATTGGGGTAATAAAAATAAGGACTATGGCTGCAAACTACTAACTCGTGAGCCAGATCCTTCCCTTAAAAGTGTATTTAGAGGACTCTTGTAATATTGAAAAACATTTTTGAAATGGTTAACATTTTAAAATTGGCAGATTTCACGTAACCATACAGATTTCCAATTTATTTTTGAGATTAGAAAATATCTGGACACATTGGGCCCATATTTGCATGCATCAACTGTGATCTGGGGATATGTAACCCCTGTTGATTTTCTCTCTAATTTACCACAGTCTCCACCCCTAATAATTGTCTCATACTTGTCTTTCACGTCCTTCATTTATATTCCCCCCCGTCCTCTGCACACAGTTGTTCTTCTGATGTCTGTTGTTGGGATAGAGAATTCAACAGAGGCCCTAAGCCTTTGAAGGCCATTTGGTCTTTATCTTTATCTTTAAGGCGATGAGGCATTGAATCATTTGAAAGAGGGGAGCACCGGATTTTCGTGACTTGAAAAAGAACTCTGGTGCATGCATATGCTCACCAAAAGATATGAACTGAACTGTTTATAGCAGTAGTATTGATAAGAGTACCTAACTGAAAACTATCCAAGGGCTCATAAGCAGTAGAACTGAGAAAAAATTGTGGCATATTCACTCTATGAATAATATACAGAGGCTGAAAATAACTATCTACAGCTACACACAATAACACAAATGACTCTCACACAAATGAGACGCAGGAGAATGCCTACCT
>NW_007210793.1:0-1238 GCF_000164805.1 Carlito syrichta | reverse complement strand
GTTTAGTAAGTTTTAAGCATAGACATTTCCAGAGGGGAGAAAGAAAAACCCCTTGTAAGAAGAGGAAACGTTTTACCGAATTATTAACTCTGGTATTGAGAAGAGCATCACAAAATTGATTTCTGGTTACCAGAAGGTTGTTTACAGCTTCAGCAAATTAACCCAGGGAATGGGAAGGGAATTTCAACAGTTGATGTCTGTTGCCTTTGATCATCTGCAGGGGCAAGGAAGAGTTGAACTTCATCTCCACCCAAAAGTGGCATACAGCTGACAGCTGTTTTCCTACAGCTTCCTTTACTGGAGAGAGGGTATCTTGTCATATAACGGAAACTCCCAATAGCAGAACTGTAGGAGGACTTGTTACCTCACACAGATGGCTAAATTCACAACCTGCCCTGTCACAGTTGCTATTTTGGGGCTTGATCTATAAAGGCTCAGGAGTTCTCCATTCTGTTCTTTCCTTTGCAATCAGGATACTCAATAATTTATTGCTTGACAACCCTACGCAGACACTGCCGCCCCTCCCCGAGGAATCACACAGTGCCCACAAATCTTTAGGACCAAAAAGAGACAAATCATTTCCTCTCACTGGAGAGGGTGCATGGGACTGTGTGGAGGACAAAAAAAAGTGTAATCTGCTCAACCTGATTTCGGACACGTCTGTTGGTTTTCTTCCTATTCTAGCCATCATGATTCATGAGGGAGGCAAAGCAGGAACTTGAGAAGTTTAAGCCACATCGAAAGTACCTGGCTCCTTTTTCTTCTTACTGTGCCAAAGCTTGTGATCCTTTTACGTGTTCACTCTTCTCTCTCTTTGCCTGCTTACCCCACATCATTTATCAAGCCTTCAGGAATTCAGACTGCAGAGTTCATCCAGCTTTGGCACAGCTAGAACCAAGACTGCAGAAGGCTTCTGAGTCTTCCAAGCTATTGAGTTAAAACAAAACTAAACAGAAGCACACAGTGTCACGCCTTAGATTATTTTAAGGAGCTGGAGCTAAAGAAGGCAATTTGCCAGAATTCAAGAGTGTTTCAAAACCACCTACTCTCTTCATCCCTGTGTCATGAGCTCCAGTCTTAGTTTCACTCACAGCCACGTAGCTGCACTTCCTGAATCACTCTGACTGCAGGCAATGACTTCCTGTTTCCCCAGATAGTCACCTTGGTTTGTAGCCTCTGGCTTATAAATAGCCTATGGTTCTCTCCATCCACGCCTTGAAAGATGATACTTCAGTTTA
>NW_007210792.1:0-2047 GCF_000164805.1 Carlito syrichta | reverse complement strand
AAATTAGAACAAATAAGTCATGTAGGGAATTGGCTCATATTAGGCTCTCTATAAATATTTTTTAAAAATTAATACCTAGCTAGTAATTGTATAGAAATAAAGTTTGATAACTGATTCACAGCTCTCAAAAAATGAGAATTTGCATTAACATTATTTAGTGTAGATAATTTTATTTGCCATATATTATAAAACTAGTGAGCAAGAATTATGTGTCAGTTACCTCCTTCTTTAGCTGTTGGAACATAAGTCTGAGCTTTTCATGTCTGCTATTTTAGAAATGTGGAAGAGAAAGAAGTAGCATCTATTTCCCATTAAGAAAAGGAACCACATGTAACTTTTATTATTTTCATGAATTTATTCACTTTTTCTACTTTAAGAATGAGGTTACTGTATAAAAACTCTCAAACCTCTCTCTCTTATTTCAGATGTTTGGACAAATTTAGAATCAAAAGATTGTGTGTACCCAGGAAGAAATTTAACTGTGGAAAGACTGAAAATTCAGGGAAGGAGTTTATGTGAAAGAACAAGCAAGGATTTGGACCATGAGCCTTGCTATGCATCAAGCTCTGGCCTCTGTACATATGAGAGTATCTATTCAAAACAGGAACAAACGAACGCAGGCTTGAGACGTTGAATACTTCCTAGAAAATATGTTACGCATTTCATCTTTAGTAAGCAGTTCTGTTGTTCTGTAACTACAATTGTTTCCATTGTTGTTTTGAAGAATAAAACTTATAGACATGGTACTAGAAAAATCATTTTGGGAAATGCTCATACATAATTTAACATAACGTCTTTTGTAAATATAATTCCAATGCTAAACCATTTTTTATTTTTAGCAAATCAGTTCCCTTCTAGTTTTGTGAATAAATGTGTTTAACTCATTTTAAGTGAGGAGAGGAGAAAAAAGAACTTTAAGGACCAATGATGACCCTACTTACTGATTTGCTAACTAGAGGGCAGTTGAAAAATCAACAATAAGTAGCAATATCGAGCATATCAGCATATAGAGAGTATATAAATAGGAGACTCTTTTTAAATATAAACAATTACATTTTGTCATCAGGATGACATTAGAGTAGAAAAAAGTCATAGTAACAAGTATGGTAAAACTTCCACCAAATATGAAATCATTAATAATAGGAGCAAATGACAAATGCAATACTATATGTTCTGAAATGCAATTCTATTTCTTTATCACTTTTCCAAATTCTACAAAACAATTTATAATGCTTTCTATTCTGCTATTTACTCAGCTACAAATTACCTTCAAGATTGTTTCCCAAATCATAATCACTTTGATCATTTGTTTTTGACTTTTTTAACTCTTGAATCTTTCTTGCATGTAGATGTAATAAAAGTGAAAAATAGTAGATGTAAAACATAGAAAGCATAAAAATCACTTGCTTTCCAGGCTTTGAGGAAGCAAATGATTAATTGAATGTTGATCTTATCACAAAGTAAATGTTAACGATCCTTGAGTTAAAAATATATACCCTGGAAATTAGAACAACTTACAACTACAAATGCTTTTTATTAAAATGTTTTTTCTTATAAAGCAAATGACCACTACAAATCCTTACTTTCTTCTGTTATCTCAAACACCATCTAGAAAGGAATTCATTTCTCTGTAACAATAATTGTGCAGTTTTTCTTGGCAATGCTATGCAAGAGTAGCTTTTACTCAGAAAATTATAATCAGAAATATACAAAGGCACTTTGGTTATAAAATAGAAAAATAATTAGCATTAACATCCACAGGAGGAAATTGTATGAATGCTGATTTGAGTAATAAGTCTTGAGTTTTCATTCACACTAAGTACTTCAGAGTTTTGATACATGTATATTTTGGTAAATGCCTATTTATCATAACATGCATTCAACTAAACTATTTTATTATACATAAAGATCTAACATTTCTTCATTCAAAACAAGAAGAGAAATACAATTATTTTTCACTGATTGCTGTGTTACTTATTAGCTGTGAGATGAGAAGCAATTCACATAACTTAAGCTGATTTGATTCCTCTATTGCAAAGGGGTGCTA
>NW_007210791.1:0-722 GCF_000164805.1 Carlito syrichta | reverse complement strand
AACACCATCTAGAAAGGAATTCATTTCTCTGTAACAATAATTGTGCAGTTTTTCTTGGCAATGCTATGCAAGAGTAGCTTTTACTCAGAAAATTATAATCAGAAATATACAAAGGCACTTTGGTTATAAAATAGAAAAATAATTAGCATTAACATCCACAGGAGGAAATTGTATGAATGCTGATTTGAGTAATAAGTCTCGAGTTTTCATTCACACTAAGTACTTCAGAGTTTTGATACATGTATATTTTGGTAAATGCCTATTTATCATAACATGCATTCAACTAAACTATTTTATTATACATAAAGATGTAACATTTTTTCATTCAAAACAAGAAGAGAAATACAATTATTTTTCACTGATTGCTGTGTTACTTATTAGCTGTGAGATGAGAAGCAATTCACATAACTTAAGCTGATTTGATTCCTCTATTGCAAAGGGGTGCTATGGTCAGTAACGCTTATGTCAGGATAGTCATGCAATGGCCATCATAGTCAGCAATGGTCAAGTCAAAAATGGCCAGCATAGCCGGGCGTGGTGGTATGCACCTGTAGTTCTGGCTACTCGGGAGGTTGAGGCGGAAGGATTGCTGGAACCCAACAGGTTAATACCAGGGTCACCATGAGCATACCACTGCACTCCAGTCTGGGCAACGGAATGAGATTCTAACTAAAATAATAATGATAATAACCACAACACCAACAATGGCCAGTAGTCCCAAC
>NW_007210790.1:0-686 GCF_000164805.1 Carlito syrichta | reverse complement strand
CTTGCAAGGATGGCTCAACTTAAAAATTAATTGATGTAATCCATTGTATCAACAGGTAAAAAAAAAAATAATATGATTATATCAATAGATGGAAAAAAAGTAGTTGACAAAATCCATTGTCCATTTATAATACAAATACTCAGAAAACTAGGAAAAGAGGGAAACTTCCAAGTGTTTCTTCAACTTGATTTAAAGAAATTATCTACAAAAAAAAAAAAACACACAGCTAACACTACGCTTAATGTTGAGAAACTCGAAGATTCCCCACCAAGATCAGGAATAAGGCAATCACTCTTCAACATTATACTGGAAATTCTACCTAATGGGATAACTCAGATGGGAAGGAAGAAATATAGTATCTTTGTCTGAAGATCACATGATTACCTATGTAGAAAATCCAAAAGGACTGACCAAAACAGTCTAGAGCTAATAAGTGATTACAGCAAGGGCACAGGATATAAGATTAATATACAACAATCAATTTGCTCCCTACACACTAGCAATGAACAATTGAAATTTGAAATTAAAAACAAAATATCATTTGTATCAGCACCAAAAACTAAATACTTGGACACAAATCTAACAACATATATATATATAGGATCTATACAAAAAAAATTACAGAACTCTGATGAAAAAAATCAAAGAAGACAAATAAATGAAGTGATACTTCATATTCATAGATA
>NW_007210789.1:0-2047 GCF_000164805.1 Carlito syrichta | reverse complement strand
AATTCAATGGAGAAATAATAGTTTTTTCAATAGATGATGCTGAAATTTGTGGTCATTTGTATCCAAGAATAAAGAAGCTCCTTAAAAAAATTAACTCAGCGTAGATCTTACATGGAAATTAGAAAATTACAAAACTTCTGCAAGATATGTAGGAAACAGACTAGGTGACATTGGGTTTGGGTGTGAGTTTTTAGAAACAACAAAAGCACACTCTATGAAAGAAAAAATGATAAGCTGGGCTTCATTAAAATTAAAACTTCACTCTGAAGAAGACACTCAAGAGAATGAAGAGATAAACTGTATATCTGCCAAATAACTTTTACCCAAATATACAAAGAACTCTTAAAACTCAACAATAAGAAAACACTCAACCTGATCAAAAATTAGGAAACAATTTGACAGACATCTCTCCAAACACATAGGCAGATAGCAAATAAGCACATAAAAAGAAGCTTAACATCATATGTCATTAAAAAAATCACAAATTAAAACAAGATACTACACACCTGTTAGGATGGCTAAAATCCAAAAAAACTGACAACACCAAATGCTTACAAGAAAGCGGAGCAATAGGAACAATTATTTATTGCTGGTGAGATACCAAATAGTGCAGCCATTTTGGTAGACTGCTCGGCAGTCTCTTACAAAGCTAAACATAGCTTTACCATATGACAGCAGTAATTATGCACCTAAGTACCCCAAATAGTTGAAAACTTATGTATGAACAAAAACCTGCACACAGCTTTGTTTATAATAACCAAAACCTGGAAGCAATCACGGTGGTCTACAATAGGTGAATAATTAATCTGAGGTGTATCCATATAATAAACTATTATTCAATGATAAAAATAAATGAGCTATCAAACCATGGAAACATATAGTGGAACCTTCAGTATATTTTGCTCAGTGAAAGAGGCCAGTCTGCAAAGCCTGCATACTATATGATTCTAACTATATGACATTTTGGAAAACACAAAACTGTAGAAACAGTAAAAAGATCAGTGGTTGCTAAAGGTTTGGGGCAAGGAGGGAAGGGAGGGATAGATGAGATCTCTCAGGAGATGTTGGGTAGTGAAACTATTCTGTGTAATGCCATGATGGTGGATACACATCATTACACATTTGTCAAAACCCATGGAACTATATAACACAAAGAAAGGACTATAATGTAAACTCAGGACTTTAGCTAATAATAATGCATACTAATTGCAACAACTATGTCATACTAATGCAAGATGTTATTCACGGGAAAAACAGTATGCTGAGGCTGGAGCATAAGTGTGGGGTGTGTATATAGAAGTCTGCACAGTACTTCTGTAAATCTAAAACTACCAAAAATGAGGTCCATTTAAAATAAAATAAATACAAATCTGAGTACAAACTATGGGTGAAGCACAGCAGTTAAAAAAAAATTCTATTAATTTTTCTCTAAAGCTTTTCATGGCTGCCAAAGTATTCCTACTAGGGAAAACTATTGGTGAATGGAGGCAAGGATACCTTAGAGATGCAACCTTCCTTCAAATTCATTAGTATTTCTTCTCAGAGGTTGTGCTGGGTGCTTTAGTTGTCTTTTTACATCTTTTCTTCACCTGTTGACAAAGAACTGGAGTTCTCATCCTGATCAATTTGACAGTCAGTGTGCCATTTGGTGGGGAGACATGGAGTCTGGTGATGCCTGCATTTCTAGAGTCAGTCTTCCGGGTTCAGTCTCAGCCCTACCACTTATCAAGCCTAAGAGTCTGAGTTTTAACAAATAATATAGAGGAAATGTTAGTATTTACCTCAAAGATTGTTGTGAGGATTAAATAAAATAATCCCTGGTTCCTATTAAGTGTTCAATAGATGTGAGCTGTTATTTTTGTTATTTATATAAGTCTTACCCAATGCTCACATCAAATAGGAAAAAGATGAAAGTTTCCAGCTCAAATTATTTCTGGACTGTCAAAATACATAAAAGCCAAGCTAAGATAGGATGCTTAGAACTGTAGAAACACAGCCCAGAGGAAAAAAAGGAGAGAAATACGGGTCAGAATGACTTGAAATCTCC
>NW_007210788.1:0-844 GCF_000164805.1 Carlito syrichta | reverse complement strand
ACATGCTCAGAAAATAAACAACGTTGCTGTCTTACGCTTGCTGGCTAGAAGCTGTTAATATAATCGGGTTTCTTCTCTTTGGGGGGCTTTAAGGCACAGAAATTGCTTTCCCTGAAGTCTTAGTATCATAGGACTCAAAAGAGGCCCCAAAGAGCTTTATGGTCTTATGGTCCCCTCCACAGATGTGTTGCTAAATAGTTTCTTGCCCTTCATGTTGTGAGACTTGCTTCTGCCATCAAGATCCCATGAGCAACCTTGGCAGCCCTGATACCTTGTTGCCTCGGGTTGCACTTCCTGAAGACTCGTGACTCTTGCTGAGTTCTCTGCTCTCTTGGATCCTTGCTAGGCTTCATTTGTGACTAAGCGCGAGTCCTTTTGATTGTATCTTGCCCTAATGAAGAAGAGCTGATCTTTCCAGTTCCCCTTATTCCTCTTCTATCGCCCACATTTATGGCTCAGTAAACCACAGACATCCTTTTGTAAACCTCATTCTTCTTCTGTCTTCTCCCTTTCACTATTGAATTTAAAACTCATGTATTAGGCATATGCTTTATGATATTTGTGTCACCTCCCTAAATTGTAGTGCAAAAAAAGAAAAAAAAAGGCATCTGCTCAAATTGACATTTCCATCTTGACTCACTCATTTGAGAGTGACAGGCTATAATTTGCCAACAGGTTCACGTCCAAACTCATAGGTTAGTGCTGACATCGGGTGATTTTTCTACCATTGCCATCTCCAGCTCACACAAGTTGCACAGGAGGCTACGCTTAAGTCAGCAGATACTGCAGTGAAAAAACAAGAAGTAAAAAAAAAAAGCTTTTGATTTTCCTAAGCTTCTTAATG
>NW_007210787.1:0-705 GCF_000164805.1 Carlito syrichta | reverse complement strand
CCAACTCACATAGCGCTGTCTGTGAGGGAGTTTTTAGCCAGTAAACACATAACTGTAATGGAACACTCTCCCTGCTCACCTGATCTGACCCCCCAGTGACTTCTTTACTCAAAGATAAAGGAGATATTGAAAGGAAGACATTTTTATGACATTCAGGACAAGGGTAGTATGAGTCATTCTAGAAAAAGTTTCAAAATTGCTTTGATGGTTGCTACTAGGTGCTGGTGTCAGTGCATAGCTTCCCAAGGCAAAGTACTTTGAAGGTGACCATAGTGATTGATATTCAGCAGTGAGGTGTGTAGTACTTTTCCTAGAATGAGTTCATGAACTTAATTGTTAGATCTTGTAGGACAGGAATTTGACATTGGAGACCTAAACTAGGGGCAAATATGAGAACCCCTACGGAACTGATAGGGCTTCCCTCTTGGCAGAAGCAGCAAAAAACAAAATATGACTCTGGGTGAAGTCACAATGTTTAAGAGGAAGATAATGTGTCTTTTGGGAAATAAAAAAGTTCCCCAAAATCTGCTGTAGGTAGTGAAACTGTTAGTGTATTGATCATTAAGTTTTGATTATTAGCATTTTGAACCACTTAACTCCCTATCAATACTTATTAAATCATCATGAAATGTTGGTGTCTTCATAATTTGTTCTCCAGGAGCTATTTATGCAGCCTCCCTCTTCCTTTGCATTATCCTTCTCTCT
>NW_007210786.1:0-814 GCF_000164805.1 Carlito syrichta | reverse complement strand
TTTGGGAAGCTGAGGCGAGTGGATTGCCTGAGCCTGAGGGTTTGAGACCAGCCTGAGCAACTTGGCGAGACTTTGTCTCTACAATTAAAAAAAAAAAAAAATTAGCCCAGCGTAGTAGTGCGTGCCTGTACCTGTAGTTCCAGCTACTTTGGAAGGCTGAGGCGGAAGGATCGGCGGAGGCCAGCAGGTCGACGCTGGGGTGGCCGTGAGCATGGTACTGCACTCCAGTCTGGGGGACAGAGTGAGACTCCGACTCAAAAAATAAAATAAAATCTTAATATCTCATGCCTTTTATTGAAATAAAATAAAACTCTGAAGTGCCAAAAACACATTCACATAAAAATGTAGCTGGTTTTCAAATGTTTGTGTTTCTATAAATGTTTAAAATGTAGACAGATCAAGTATTTAAACAGAGACTAGATAGATTGCTCCCTCTTCTGGTAAATCAATATATTTTGAAACAAAAAGTCTTACTAAATGAGGCTTTGGTTTACAGTAGATTTAATCATTCAAAGAAATGTTACTGTAAAAAATTTAAAATAGATTGTAGTTCACGAAAAGAGCCCCCAAATTGATACTTTAAGAGGTAGCTTTAAAATAGGATATTTGAGGGCTAAAGTTAAGTTTTCTTGTGTTTGGTAAATCATTATTTCTTTTTTTTTACCCTAAGAACACATGAAACATTTCCTGCCCACTGTTCTTAAATATAATTATGATTTAGATTAAAATTTAAGGTATTTGGAAAGCAATATACAGAGAGGAGTATGGTGGGGGAAGGAATCTACGTAAGCAAAAAACGCTTTTCTGCTCCTTT
>NW_007210785.1:0-841 GCF_000164805.1 Carlito syrichta | reverse complement strand
TCTTAGCATAAATAAAGTCCTGCCTCTCCCAATGTCCAGGAGAATTTTCTATGTTTCTCTAAACGTTTATAGTTTCAGCTTGGACATTTAAGACTTAATCTATCTTGAGTTAATTTTTGTATATGATGAGAGATAAGGATCAAGTTTCTTTTTTTTCCTGCATGTAGCTGTCCAATTTTCCCAGCACCATTTGCTGAATAAGGTTTCCTTTCCCCCAGTGTATATTTTTGTCTACTTTGTCAATGGTTAGTTGGTGTTAGATATTTGGGTTTGTTTCTGGATTCTTTATTCTGTTACATTGGTCCATGTATCTGTTCATGTTACCAGTACCATGCTATTCTAGTTACTGAAGCCTTGAAATATAATTTGAAGTCAGTTAATGTGATGTCTCCAGCTTTGTTCTTTTTGCTTAGAATTGGACTATTCTGCCTTTTTTTTTTGGTTCTATATTAATTTTAGAAATTTTTTTCTAATTTGTGAAAAATGACATTAGTAGTTTGATAGAGAGTACACGGATAGGGATTGTGTTGAATCTATTACTTTAGGTAATGTGGTCATTTTAATAATCTTAATTCTTCTATCCCATGAACATTAGATGTTTCTCTGTTTATGTCTTTTACAATTTCCTTCATCACTGTTTTGTAGTTCTCCTTGTAGAGATCACCTTTTTGTTAAACATATTCCTAGGTAGTTTAGCGGTTGGGGGGCAGCTAATGTAAATGGAATTGAATTCAATTTGGTAGCTACTGGTGTATAGTAGTGCTTCTGATTTGTGTGTTGACTTGGGATTTTCTTGAATTTATTTATCAAGTTCAGGAGCTTTTGGGGGTGGGGTAGTATT
>NW_007210784.1:0-645 GCF_000164805.1 Carlito syrichta | reverse complement strand
CATAGCACAGACTTATCCAATAATTTTTTTTTTTTTTTTGAGTTGGAGTCTCACTCGGTGCCC
The DNA here is from genome assembly GCF_000164805.1 of Carlito syrichta. Classification (NCBI taxonomy): domain Eukaryota; kingdom Metazoa; phylum Chordata; class Mammalia; order Primates; family Tarsiidae; genus Carlito; species Carlito syrichta. Next base: position 582 of record NW_007210784.1, on the reverse strand, counting down.
AGACTGGAGTGCAGTGGCCGCTCCTGGCCACCGCTGCCTCACCTGCTGGGCTCCGGGATCCTTCCTCCTCAGCCTTCCGAGTAGCTGGAATTACAGGCATGCGCTACCACGCCTAGCTGATTTTTTGATTTATTGTAGAGATGAGGTCTCGCTGCCCAGGCTGGTCTCGAACCCGCAGGCTCAGGCAATCCACTCACCTCAGCCTCCCAAAGGCGCGAGATTACAGGCTGAGCCACCAAGCCCGGCTTATCCAATTTTGAGAAGCTAAACCATGGTATGCAGTGCCTTTTAAAAAACTATATCTTATTAAAAATGCACAGGTGAAAAAAATAACTGTTTATCAGATAAGAAATTAGAGATGAGAGTAAAAAATTTGTTAAGCATGCATGATACAATGTCATGAGTTCACACAATGTTTGAGTTGCTTTGATTTTTCTTCTTTTTTTTTTCTTTTAAAGAAGAGGAGTACAATTCAGGATTAGATACATAAGTAGTAATCATACAGGTAAAGTTTGGACCTCCCTTAGGTCTCACTTTGCCTGGTTTGATATCAGATAGCTTACTGATGTTATGTGTCACCGA
>NW_007210783.1:0-2048 GCF_000164805.1 Carlito syrichta | reverse complement strand
TGGAATCAACTCAGGCTCAACCTCCAGGGTAAGTTCCATGGGGACCCCTCTCTTTTGTCCCTGCTACTATCTTGAAGCTCTGGGCTTGGGCTCTCCTCTAGCGATGCCTTGGTAACCCTGCCCACACAAGCTCAATGACTTTTCTTCTGACAGACGGGGAACAGCAAGTGTGTTACACATTATCTCTCCACTATCAGAAGTTCTCTAAGCACTGTATATTAACGTCGGCAAGTGATGACCAGCTGTTTTCACTTAGCTGGTCAGGCCCAAGCAGGCCAAAGATGAGAGAACATACACCTTACATGCTGATAGCAGAAAAGCAGCTCAGGTAAAATATAGCAAGGCAGATGTCTAAACTGGGATAGGTGACGGATTAAGTAATTTGCCATGCCCTTCTATTTCAGTCTGCCACTCAAGTGATTGTTTTCATCTCTCCTTCCATTTATTTATTTTTTATTCCTCACCTATTTTTTTAAATGAGGACATTTATGACAAAAATGAAAGATTCAATTGACTCATTAAAACAAAAATAAAAGAACCAGGACCTGGATTGAAAAAACAGAAAAACACTGAATTATAAAGGCTAGGTTATAACCATTGCAATCATTCCCAAATTAGCTCTGTGTTCCTGGTAGCCAAGGCAAAAAAAAGTTAAAAAATTAATTTAAAAACTCTCATCTAGCAAAAGGAAAAATTAGTTTATTAAGAGAAACAAAAATTTTTCCTACTTCTAAACTCTAAGATGACCCCTTCAGATCTTGGGGTTTTTCTGACATTGATTGAATCATAATCAAGAATGTCCTATCATCCTGGAAACTGGGAACCAATACCGCCATACACTGGAGTGTCAGAAGTCCACTGTTAGGTTTCTGGTGTTACATACACTGCTCCAAGGGAATATGTGATGATATAATAAAGTATAGAAGTTTATTCTGAAATAAAAATGAACTGTTGAACTTAAAAATTCAAACATTCTAAAAATTAACATCTCCTAAATTACTAATTATTTCAATATTAGAGTTCCAACATCTTATGGAAGGAAGGTCCATGCATATTAAATATGGGATAGAGCCAGGCACAGTGGCTCATGACTGTAATCCCAGCACTCTGGAAAGCAGCGGCAAGAGGACTGCCTGAGCCCAAGCGTTTGAGACCAGGCTGGGTAACTTGGCGAGACCTCATCTCTACAATAAATCAAAAAGTAGCCAGGTGTGGTGGCACGTGCCTGTGGTTCCAGCTACTTGGAAGGCGGAGGCAGAAGGGTCACCTGAGCCCAGCAGGTTGAGACTGCAGTGGCCATGAGTGTGCCCCTGCACTCCAGCCTGGGTAACAGTGAGACTTCGACTCAAAGACAAAACCAAACATGCATGCATACATACATACATACATACATACATGATAAATGAAGCTCATCTCCTGAAATTGTATTTTCTCATTTCTTTTCTTTCTCCCACAGATGATAATATTCTAAGTTTTCTTAGATAATTTGTAAAAAGTTGTGGTAAAATACAAGATTACCATTTTGACCATTTTTTAAGTGTGCAATTTAGTGGCATTACATACATTCACCTACCCTCCCATTGCTGTGACCCCACCTTCCTCTAAGACACTCCTACAAGGAAACATCTACAGATATTATTTTTCTTGGCATTTTATGTCTTTTTACCTTATTTTTGTTTAGGGGTTTTATTTTATTTTATTTTATTTTGAGTCAGTCTAACTCTGTTATCCAGGCTGAAGTGAAGTGCATGATCACAGCCACCGCAGCCACGACCTGCTGGGCTCAGGTGATCCTTCCGCCCCATCCTCCCAGGTAGCTGGGACTACAGGCATGCCCCATCATGCCCAGATAATTTTTTGACTCTTCGTAGAGATGAAGTCGCCCTGTATTGCCCAGACTGGTCTCGAACTCCTGGATTCAGGCAATCCTCTTGCCTCAGCCTCCCATAGTGCTAGGATTACAGACTATTTACCTCCGTAAAATGAAGTACATCTCAAGCAGTGGTGTTTACTATAAAGGAATGTGTGGGGGATTTTCAAAGGTGAGA
>NW_007210782.1:0-1019 GCF_000164805.1 Carlito syrichta | reverse complement strand
TGACTTCTAAAATGCTGCATTCCTTCTGTTGCTAGTAATGCTCAAAGTATGTTTCTTAAAATTACTTGTCGAACTATCCTTTTAACAGGGCCAATTACTTTTCTCCTGAGACAAAAGCCTGAGAGCCAGAAGCCCTGGAAAATGAGAGAATCATTATCTTTCTGAAACATTTAGCAATAAACTTAAAGTGGTCCCTGCTTCCCACATCAACTCCCATTCCCCTTGGTGGTTAGTACCCTAATGCTCCGAAAGATTTTGGACCAGGACTATCTGTATGTTTAAAAGAATTTTCATTTTATTTTCCCCACAGTGACCACATGGTTAAATTAGATCAAAAGTTACTTTATTAATTTATATGCTGGACTTGGACACAGGGGATTAAGTTGAGCAATTCAATTTTTTTGATTAAAATGCAATTGGCAAAAAAATACATAATTGTCATTTCTTAATTATTAAGTTGTGGAATATGCACTTTTGTGATGATTAAAAATAGACAACTGAACTATTCAGTAAAATTATTAAATGAATTCATGTTCATGGCAATTACAACTTTAAAAGCTACTGGTGGAGAAGTCTAAGACGCTAAATTTTCATTTTATTTCCATTATCTAGCTTCCAATATCAGATATCAATGACAAAGAAGTTTAAATTATTTTCCCAGCACATACACACATGAGTGCATGGACACTCTTATATTACTAGAACCCACTTGTAGTGTGGCAGGAGCTCAAAACTATAATTTGGTGAGCTCTGATCTGGTTCACATGGTGCTGCGAAGTTAGTCTTGATATCTTGGCCAACCCATTCACCTCACTCTGACTCAATTTCTTCAACTGTGAAAGTAAGGTACTAGATGCTCGCGAAGATCTCTTCTAATCCTATAACCATTCTAGAAGGCTCTCGATCTCCCCCAAAGAAATTAATTTCTACTAGAAATGGACTCATTTTCACTTTCTACTGCCTGTTGTTCCTCTTTAACTGAGGAGTTATTTTCTAAAACAACTCCCCAAAGAAGTATG
>NW_007210781.1:0-811 GCF_000164805.1 Carlito syrichta | reverse complement strand
TTACTTGTTTTGTTATTTATTGCTATTTACAATAATCTTCAATGCAGAGAATACTAAGTAGAGGCTTTGTCTACATAGATCATAGCCAAATTGTCTGTAATTCACATCCTGCACTATCCCTTGATAATTTATTTGCGTATGTCAAGAAAATAGGATGAAATGGTCAGCGTTAGAGATCTGAGATAGATTTCCTTTTTTTTTATGTTCTAGCATATTTATTATAGAATTTAGACCTCACACAAACCTTATGAGATAAGCATGATTATTAGCCTTATTTTACAGATGAGGAAACGGAGGCACAGAGAGATTAAGAAATTTGCCACAGTCACACAGTAATTGGCAGAGCAGGAGCCAGGCATCTCGACTGAGTTGCTGGAGTCCAGCTTCAGGAAAGAGTCAGGGCTTGAGACAGGAGAATCGGGAAGCAGCGAAAAAGAAAAGACAAAAACGACAGGATTCCTCTTCCAGGGGAGAGCTCAAGACTCTGCCAATTTTTATTTATTTTTCACAAGCTTATATAGGTTTTCCACTCAGCCCTGTACCCACAAATGTATCTTATGTTGCTAACCAAAACCCACGTACATCCTTTTTGCACTCACAATAAGGTTGACCTTTAACAATTTCAACCACAGATGGTGTTTTTCTTAAGTCAAACATTTATGAACGTCCTGGTTTTCTTCCTAACTTTCTCATAACTATTTATTATTATAAGCTTATAATATCCTTACCCTATAAAGCTAAATCTCAACCCTAAGTCTTATTTAACTTACTTACTACTATATATTTATTTCTATTCATCTTATTTCTATCC
>NW_007210780.1:0-667 GCF_000164805.1 Carlito syrichta | reverse complement strand
CATAAGGTTGACCTTTAACAATTTCAACCACAGATGGTGTTTTTCTTAAGTCAAACATTTATGAACGTCCTGGTTTTCTTCCTAACTTTCTCATAACTATTTATTATTATAAGCTTATAATATCCTTACCCTATAAAGCTAAATCTCAACCCTAAGTCTTATTTAACTTACTTACTACTATATATTTATTTCTATTCATCTTATTTCTATCCTTATGTCCCTATATTTTCTTAACTATCACTTATACTATTATATATCTCTTATCTTACTAGTTTATCTTATCTTACTATCTTATTATTAATATTCTAAATTCTATCTTCATTAAACTACTTATTTAATCCTAAAATATCTTAACCTATTTTTTATCTCAAACGGTTGTTTTCCACCAACTCTCAGCTGGGGTCTGTTGTTTATGAGGAAGTGGTCGACTCGTTTTCTCGGCCTCCTGCTGTTACCAAAAAAACATCCTTACACACCCTAAGGGGTACCCTTTTTGGGCAATCTCACCTCCGTTATGCCTATGTATAATTTTTGCTGTCAAATGCCATCATCCATTTGCGCATCTATTATCTCAATTAATAGAGGGAACATTCTCAAGCCTATGCACGCAATCCTTCAAGTTAGGGAAAGTCCGTCACAGGATCCATGGGGCTTTGCCTCTGTCATG
>NW_007210779.1:0-491 GCF_000164805.1 Carlito syrichta | reverse complement strand
CCTCCTTCCCCCCCCATAGTTTCCCACCCACCACTATCAGTCATTTTCTTATGGTATTACGTTGGATGATCAAAGTTCACTATATGAGTGAGAACATGTGATACTCAGATCTTTGTTTCTGTGAGAGGTCACTCAGTATTATAGACTGTAGTTCCATCCAAGTTGCTGTGAAATTCATGATTTTGTTCTTTTTTATGGCTGCGTAGTATTCCATCGTGTATATGTACCACATTTTTTTAATCCAGTACTCTTTTGAAGGGCAGCATGGTTGCTTCCAGGTTCTTGCTATTGTGAACAATGCTGCGATAAACATACATGTGCAGGTATCTTTTTTATAGTGTGATTGGAGTTCTTCACGGTATATTCCCAGTAGGGGGATTGTGGGGTCATATGGGAGGTTGATATTTAGAGCTTTTAGGAATTGCTACACTGCTTTCCACAGAGGTTCTGCAAAGCCAAAGAAACCATCAAGAGAGCAGGGAGACAACCTA
>NW_007210778.1:0-791 GCF_000164805.1 Carlito syrichta | reverse complement strand
AAATATATAGCTTTATATGCATTTATTAATAAAGAAAAACTGCAAATCAATTTTAGGCTAATATCTCAAGAACTTAGAAACAAAATAACTGTAAATTAAACCCAAGGAAATAACATGGATAAAAGCATAAATTAATAACCTGGAAAATAAATGCACAGTAAAGAAAATGCAGAAATTCCATAGCTGGTTCTTTGAAAATACATCAAAACTATTAAATCACTGATTATCTTAACAGGGACACTGTTTCTGTTTTAGAGGTGGCACTTGAGAGATTCACAAGATTCAAAATAGTTTTTTTTTTTTACCATCACAATCATGGAATTCTGAGTAATTTTTTTTCCTAGTGTCTCATTATAGCACAAGTAACAAAATGGGGCTATGATACCAAATAGTTGGGTTTTGTTTCTGACATCTCAGTTTCCTTTGTCTTTCTGATCTGCCTGTTGTTTTCACTTAAAATCAATTTAAAAATCAAGGAATTTTGGAGTAATGAGCCTTTGGGAAGGCTGCTCTTTATCGTGCATGGTCAGGGAATTGCCTGAGACTCAAATGAACATGTTATTTCACTGGAAAACAATGGCATCTGGGCAGAATGTATACCTGCTTTATCCACATTCAATTCTCCCTCATGGTTGTGGTATTTGGGTTGTTAATATTCTAATGCAAACAAAGAGAAGTGTTTAGGCTCCTAAATGAAGTTAAAGTGATAATGTCATTAACAAAAGAACAGGAGTTTAGAGAATAGAAGAATAAAATGGTCATGATGGAGGTTTTCGAGTTAGCCTCATGTA
>NW_007210777.1:0-748 GCF_000164805.1 Carlito syrichta | reverse complement strand
TTTTTTTTTTTACCATCACAATCATGGAATTCTGAGTAATTTTTTTTCCTAGTGTCTCATTATAGCACAAGTAACAAAATGGGGCTATGATACCAAATAGTTGGGTTTTGTTTCTGACATCTCAGTTTCCTTTGTCTTTCTGATCTGCCTGTTGTTTTCACTTAAAATCAATTTAAAAATCAAGGAATTTTGGAGTAATGAGCCTTTGGGAAGGCTGCTCTTTATCGTGCATGGTCAGGGAATTGCCTGAGACTCAAATGAACATGTTATTTCACTGGAAAACAATGGCATCTGGGCAGAATGTATACCTGCTTTATCCACATTCAATTCTCCCTCATGGTTGTGGTATTTGGGTTGTTAATATTCTAATGCAAACAAAGAGAAGTGTTTAGGCTCCTAAATGAAGTTAAAGTGATAATGTCATTAACAAAAGAACAGGAGTTTAGAGAATAGAAGAATAAAATGGTCATGATGGAGGTTTTCGAGTTAGCCTCATGTAGATAGACACTGGAAGAAAAAAAAAACTAGAATGCACTTTGCTCTTCAGGAACAAGGTTAGTTAATGCCATATTCATTATTGCCTTGAAAAAATACCCCTGACTCATAGAGCTTTATTAAGTTCTTGATGCATTTGAAGATTAGTCATTCTTTTGAAAAATTCCTTGGGACTGCAGTTTGAACGTAATGAATGAGTTTTCAGAGACAGCCATTATTTCCCTTCTAGGGTCAGCTAGCTGCCTCCAGATTT
>NW_007210776.1:0-795 GCF_000164805.1 Carlito syrichta | reverse complement strand
TTATTTATGCATTGCATTTCTTTAGGCAATCATAAAGGCTTACTCAATTAAAGGGGAAGAGAAATAGCCTCCACCTCTTGGTATGGGAAGTGGCAAGGATCTAGAAAAGTATTTACATTGATGCAAAATACAATCTAACACATTCTTAGTCAAGGTGTTTCTAAGGATTCTGTTCTTTTCCCAGTTTACTTTTCATTCCATAATTCCTTTTGATTTTGTCTACACTACTGGCTTTAACTAATGTGCTATGTGACTCTCTAAGATAATTATCAATATCACAACCAGCATCTTATCAAATGGTTAACATATTTTGAACACCCACAGTGCTCTCTATGCACTGTACAAAGGGTTTTATGTAAATTATCTTTGCATAGTTCCTATTACAAATCTATGACATTGTTTCTGCTGTATAGAGGAGAATGTATCCAGGAGAAACCATGATACATGATTCATGTATTGCCTTTTATTGCTACTATGACAAATCACTACAAACTTAGTGGCTTAAATCAATATAAACACATTATATTAAGTTATATAGATCAGAATCCAATGCTGGTCTCACTGGGTAAAAATCAAGGTGTTGGTGGAGCTTCATTTTTTTCTGGATGCGCTAGGGGAGAATCCATTCCCTTTTTTCTCTGATTTCTGGAGGCATCCACATGCTCTGATCCGTGTTCTCCCCTTCTCTTTTCATCTTCAACACAAGCAATGGTGGGCCAAGTCCTAATGTAGCATCTCACTGATGAGTGTTTTTCTGCAATTATATAATTTTAAAGACTGGGCCCTCATAGATAA
>NW_007210775.1:0-1770 GCF_000164805.1 Carlito syrichta | reverse complement strand
GTCCTTCAGAGCCTTTGAAGTTTGATGTTTAATGGGACGATCTATGAGACATTCCTTAATAGTCTTAGAACATCTTTTATCACTTTGAGGTAAACACATTAAGTTTTTCTTTTTCTGTTCTTTTTCTTTTTTTTTTTTGAGTTGGAGTCTCACTCCATCACCAGGCTGGAATGAAGTGGCACGCCCACAGCCAGCCCAGCATTAACCTGATGAACTCTGGCAATCCTTCCACCTCAGCCTTCCAAGTAGCTGGAACTACAGGTGTGTGCTACTGTACCTGGCTAATTTTTTTATTTGTTGTAGAGATGAGGTCTCTCCAAGGTGCCTGGGCTGGTCTCGAAATCATGGGCTCAGGCAATCCACTCGCCTCAGCCTTCCAAAGTGTTGGGATTACAGGCTGAGATACTGAGCCTAGCCTGTTTTTCTGAGTAAAAGTGATAACCATCATACTTCTGGTTTTATCCTTAGACCATGTTTCTTGATTGTATGCTAGACTTTTTCTCTTTCCTGAATTTCTTTCTTAATGTTTGTGTTATTTTTTTCTCCAGAGAGGCTCAGAATGAAAATGTATGATTTACCCAGCAAGTTCCAGCTTCTTTATATATAGCACTTCTTTCTTTAGGTTATCTCCCTTCTCTTGTACCCTGCTATAGGCAACTAAAAGAAGGGAGGAAGCAACTTCACGGGTCTGTCTGGAGAGCTACTTGTGATCATTTAGTGCAACTGGTACATTTCCTACTTTCCTCATTATAGCAGGTTATGGTGTTGCTAAGCTTCCTGCCACTGCCTTCAGACTAACCAGACATCCTTGTAGGGAGAACAGGCTGTCAAACATGCACACGTGTCTCAAGATAAGACCTCTTTGTGGAAGTCACACACCCTTATTTATGCATTGCATTTCTTTAGGCAATCATAAAGGCTTACTCAATTAAAGGGGAAGAGAAATAGCCTCCACCTCTTGGTATGGGAAGTGGCAAGGATCTAGAAAAGTATTTACATTGATGCAAAATACAATCTAACACATTCTTAGTCAAGGTGTTTCTAAGGATTCTGTTCTTTTCCCAGTTTACTTTTCATTCCATAATTCCTTTTGATTTTGTCTACACTACTGGCTTTAACTAATGTGCTATGTGACTCTCTAAGATAATTATCAATATCACAACCAGCATCTTATCAAATGGTTAACATATTTTGAACACCCACAGTGCTCTCTATGCACTGTACAAAGGGTTTTATGTAAATTATCTTTGCATAGTTCCTATTACAAATCTATGACATTGTTTCTGCTGTATAGAGGAGAATGTATCCAGGAGAAACCATGATACATGATTCATGTATTGCCTTTTATTGCTACTATGACAAATCACTACAAACTTAGTGGCTTAAATCAATATAAACACATTATATTAAGTTATATAGATCAGAATCCAATGCTGGTCTCACTGGGTAAAAATCAAGGTGTTGGTGGAGCTTCATTTTTTTCTGGATGCGCTAGGGGAGAATCCATTCCCTTTTTTCTCTGATTTCTGGAGGCATCCACATGCTCTGATCCGTGTTCTCCCCTTCTCTTTTCATCTTCAACACAAGCAATGGTGGGCCAAGTCCTAATGTAGCATCTCACTGATGAGTGATTATTCTGCAATTATATAATTTTAAAGACTGGGCCCTCATAGATAATCCAGGATAATCTTCCTATATTTTAAGGTCAGTAGATTCCATCTGCAATTTTAATTGCCTTTTGTCATCTAATCTAACATAGTCACATTTTCT
>NW_007210774.1:0-690 GCF_000164805.1 Carlito syrichta | reverse complement strand
TATTTTTAAGAGAGAGCTCCCTACTTTTCCAAGGACATTAGAAGATAGAATAACCCAAAACACACTCACAGTTCTCATGGAATAGAAAAGTCTAAAGGAGTGTATTACCAATTTATAAACTGCCTTTGATGTCATGTAACACAAATACACTAGCTTGTGACTCCATTACTATAACTGCTTTGTTACTCACATGTCATTATTTATCTCCACTCAGACCTACAAAGCCACGTGCCTTTTGCTCACACTCAGTACTTTATCAGGGAGGGAAGAACACAATGAACAGAAAAGTCTGAGAGTGTGCCTTCAGAAATATGCTGCTTGAAATACATTGAATACAAATGCCCTGGACAATGGTAGGTGAGAAGTCTCTACCTGAGAAAGTGGGGAAGAGGGGCAAGGAGCCTCAGCCCATTCGTATCTATGGGACAGAGCTTTACTTGCTTCCTGACCTCATGCCAGGGACTGTGTACCCAGGTTATTGATGACCTCAATTCTACCAGCTCCTGTTCTTGTTGTTTGGTGCTGACCCGTGTCTTGGACTTCCAGATGCCCTAGCTTCCTGATTTTAGCTTTCTGATCTCCTACATCTTGGTTTCTGCTTGCTTGTTAGACTTCCACTTGCAAGCCTCGGCTCCAGCCTGGGTTGATCTCCCTGACTTTCTTTCATGTTTGCACTTGGGTGCACTCACA
>NW_007210773.1:0-777 GCF_000164805.1 Carlito syrichta | reverse complement strand
CTTACATCTTCCTGAGTCATACTTTTGCCAATTGGGCTCCATACATAAATTTTAAAAACTATCAACATCTAGGACACCAGACCCAAGTAAATGTAAACATATGCTTAAAAACCCATCCCAAATCTAGACAAATATTTTTAGCTAATTAAAATTATTGCTATCTTTCATAAACATAAATAGAGAACTGGCTAGTCTCATTGAATGGAATTGAAAAGGCCATGTATCTACAACCCAACTATTTCAGTTGTATATAAATATCAACAGAGAAAAAGACAATCATAGGCTAATTAAAGCCCATTCCTTGTGGAAGACCAGTGACTGATTTTTCTGCTGGGAAACAATTGTCCATCAAATATGTGTGGACTATCCAACTGAAAATGTAAGAACTGTCCAACTATAATTAAGATTCCTTCAAGGAATAAGCATATTCCAGCTAATCTGGTTTCAAGAATCTAATGATGGCCAGGAGTGGTGGCTCACACCTGTAATCCAAGCATTTTGGGAGGCAGAGACAAGAGCCTGGGAAACTTGGCCAGACCTCATCTCTACAATTAAAACAAGAAGAATCTAATGCATCGAATGTTCTTCTCATCACATTTTGCTGCCTTTTAAATGCTAAATCCAGTAGTTTCTGTTTAAATCATTTATACTCATGTTAATATAATGTTAAAAGGAAGAAGCTAAACATGCCACTGCACTCCAGCCTGCGCAAGTGAGACTCCAACTCATAAAATAAAATAAAGAAAATAAAAGAAAAGGAAGAAGCTGTGTGACCTA
>NW_007210772.1:0-326 GCF_000164805.1 Carlito syrichta | reverse complement strand
ATCTCTGTGTACCTCATTTTCTAGGACAGTGGAGATAATGATATTAATAATAGCACCCACCACCTAAGGTTGTGACAAGGCCCAATTGAGTTCTGACATACAAAGAGCACTTAGAACAGTCCTCAGTATATGTTAAATATTATTATTTTTCAAATTTCTGCCAGGCTTTTGGCATAGACATCTCCATAACCTAGCCTAATTATTTCATAGATTATTGGAAAATCACAAGGCAAACTACTTTGAGGTATATAGAAAGAAACAATCCTATGTTATCAACCTGTTTGATCTCTTGCTTTTTTCATGAATGGATGCCTTAAAGATAATGA
>NW_007210771.1:0-2047 GCF_000164805.1 Carlito syrichta | reverse complement strand
CAAAACAGTTTTTGAACTTGACAATTTTGATGCCTTTTAGTGCTTCTACTGTTTTTTTTTCACCTCTTCCACATCAGCAAAAACGTTTTCTCTTGATGATTTTTTCATCCAGGGAAACAAAAAAGTCACTCAGGGTGAGATCTGGCGAACGGGGAGGGTGGTGTCTGAGGGATCATGCTGTTTTTGGTCAAAAACTGCTGAACATTCAGCATAGTGTGGCCAGGTACGTTGTCATGGTGGAAGAACCAGTTATCTGTTTGCCACAACTTGGGACACGTCTTCCTCAACACAGCCTCTCACAACAACGCTAGCTGATACACTGATGCTGACGGGCTCCTAGAGCACTTACCTAGCAGAGGAAATCTTTACTACAAAGGGCCCACCCTCCAAAAGATACTTCCGGGTTCTTTGGAGTCCTCCCTCATATATTAAGATAATTATACTATCAATAATTTATCTATAGAATTCTACCAGTGGTTGCATTAACTATCTCTTAGGCAGTGAGTTTCTATGCATGCTGGTTTATGAGCTCATCTATAGGAGTTGCCTCCCACCTGTATACGGATCATTCCAAGAATGGTGGACATTCCTTTTGGAGTGGTTTTCCATTTTCTTTTGTGGAGCTCCACAGATTTCAACAGGTCCAGACTAGTTTCACCCTAAATTTGTTTTTGCACACTACTTGGGTTATGCCGATTAAGACTCCATGAGCAGCCCAGATTTGGACTTTCAATTTCCACAAGAGTCTGTCCCTCCATAACCCAGGGAAGATTGTCTGTTTCCATGCCATATCCCCATGCTGTATCCCAGAACTGTCTCTGAATCAGACTTCTAGCTCCCTTCATGAATTGGACAGACTATTTCCAGATGTATATCTCTATTTTATAAGAAGCTTTAGACATAAACTTTAGACATGTTGACTCTTGCATTTCTGTGGACTTTTTTTTTTAACATTTAAGAAATCTTTGAGTAAAAATAACACAAGCTCATAATTCTATCAAAATTGCCATGTGTGGTTAGTAATTGGGCATCACACAGTTCAGTATCACTTACTTTGGCATCAAAGTATGAGGGATAAGAGTTTGCTTGCCCTCCTTGATTAAGAATAAAAGCCTTCAAATTTTCTAGCCAAAAGAGAGCTGAGTGAGTTTTCAGACGCAGATATTAGGGACATCCTACTTCCCTTCAAAATCCATCATGACCACCCATGATAATGTCTAAGTTATTTATATATATATTTACATATTAAAACTGCTTTTGTCATTGGTGTGAATCAGATGAGTTTATCATTCACTGTGTTAAAAAGTATTAGTCTTTAATATTTACATAAAGGTAAATTTAGAATAACAACATTATTTTTCATGTTTTTTCATTACTTTTTTGTCTTCCTTTTTTTACTCTGATTCTGAGACAATTGTTGGTGGGGACACTTATTTTAAAATATCATTTTATGTGCCATTTTTAAGAAAGTGACATAACATAGATATTAAGATTCCCAGTTCTGGAGTCAGACTGCTTGGGTTTGAATTTAGCCTCTACTACTTTCTACCAATTGTGTGACTTGACCAAACTTTTCAATCTCTGTGTACCTCATTTTCTAGGACAGTGGAGATAATGATATTAATAATAGCACCCACCACCTAAGGTTGTGACAAGGCCCAATTGAGTTCTGACATACAAAGAGCACTTAGAACAGTCCTCAGTATATGTTAAATATTATTATTTTTCAAATTTCTGCCAGGCTTTTGGCATAGACATCTCCATAACCTAGCCTAATTATTTCATAGATTATTGGAAAATCACAAGGCAAACTACTTTGAGGTATATAGAAAGAAACAATCCTATGTTATCAACCTGTTTGATCTCTTGCTTTTTTCATGAATGGATGCCTTAAAGATAATGATCCTTCTTTTTGCAATCAATGCCTTTGTTGAGATTGTTTATAGCAAATCTCTCGGGAAGGGAGGGAATTGAAGCAAAATAAGAACCCTCGGCTTTGCAGCCAGAGAGGGCCTTCACACACCCCTGCTAGCCCTGTGGGCCAAGA
>NW_007210770.1:0-2047 GCF_000164805.1 Carlito syrichta | reverse complement strand
GAGGGGAGGTGAATGAACTTGAAGGTTATGTTGCCAGCACTGTGCTCATCTGAAGAGAAGGTTTGAGATAGGAAGCGTATTGGTCATTCAGAAGTTCTCCTGGAGAGTAAAGTAAATTTCCATTTTCTGAGATTATTATTTTTTTCTTGCAACTATACTGCTTCTCAAAACTTGTTTCGCTCCTCCCTCTTGTGTGCTATAAAAAGTATCCATGGCAGAATTGTTTAAACTCCATTAAAATAGTTACTAGTAATTACAATGTTGAGGAAAACTCATTGGAAATCATAACAGTATGATAACAAATGTGTATCAGATAATATCTTTTACATTAGGAATTACAAGACAATTTATTCTAAACCAATGCCTTAGAACTCATTTGATTATCCTATACTTAAAAATATGTGTAGACTTTTTTTTCTCCCACCAGAAATATAAATGTCCCAAATATTGAGGGAAAAAAAGCACAGATGATTCTCTGTGTAAATGTTGACACACACACTCACTCTACCCACATGGCTATCTCTTATGGATAAAGAACTCGGCAGCTTCCAGCAGTCATCTGAGATGAGCACCATATGTGGCATAATAAAGCGTTATTTCACTAAAGCTTTCAGAGCTGGAGAAAAATAGCCTGAAGAATAAGATTGTTCCTCTCTGAGCCAAGGTTGCAATCTTCTAAGTTCAAGATGTGCTTGAAAACACTCATTAGGTAATTGTCAAAGCCCAGGAAGATCAGTTTAAGAATATGAAATAATATTATTGCTGACTTCTCTTTTCTGTGTTCAATCCAGCTGGAAGCTGGACATGTGAGAAGTGACATTTGCACAATAAAAAAGAAAAGGATGAGAGAGCAAAAACCTCACACCTTTCTAGGATCTTATCACTATTTGTTCTCTATAATCCCTAGAAAATGAAAAAAGTTATATCTGTTCCATAAGTTGTAGAAAGTCTCCCTCCATCTTCCTATAATACAGTTTCCAGTTATTGTTAGGCAATTACATTTCATATATCAATCATCGTCTATTGAAATTGACATGAAAGACTTAATATCAGATAAAGTGTCTGAAATGGAGGTCAGAATACTTCACTCTTTCACTAAGATGCTGAATGACCTGGAGCAAGTCACTTAACCTCTCTAAACCTTGCTTGCCTCATCTGTCAAATGAGAGATTAGATAAATTACCTCCATGGGTCTTTCCAGAATCATTCTACTCTTTTGGCAAATGGATTTATGTTGGTAGAAAAGGCTCAATCTGTTTCTAGCATGCCATGACCAAGTCAGAATATATCTGTCTGGCATAGTGAGAAAATAGTCCAACACATTTACGAGATTAAATACTGTGGTTAAAAGATACATAAATGTGGATTGGGATGTATCTTTAATATCCACAAAATTTTCATTCCTGAATTAATTCATTAGCAACTATTACCTCAACCATCCCTTACTGAGGTTTTCCAGTAACTCTAGGTCAGCAATTGTGGACCCTGTTTATTTTCTAGGAAAAATCTTTTGTATTTTCCATCTGCAAAATTTTTACACCAGTGGCCTTGTTCCCTTAAGGTCCAAAAGAGACTAAAAGATTTGAGGGAAGGGAAAAAAAATAAGATTTATGAAGACAGTTTAAAGGAGGTATAAAGAGTTTGAGTGGAGAGTGTATTTAGTCTAGAAACAAAAACTATGAATTGTGGCTTAATAAAAGTCATCAAGAATATGAAAGACCAGCTGCTCTCTATTTCCTCAAAGACTAGAACCCAGGGAAACCACAGCAGGTGTTACTTTGGGTTAGGCTCAAAGAAGAATTTCTTAGTTGGATCTCTGAAACAAGTCACTGAGAGAGACTTCCACAACCTCTCAAGGATCTTAAGGCTTGGGACAGTTTGGAGGTTAATATTAGCCCCTGTGTATGAAAAGCTTCTCTATCCAGGCTTGTGCTAAGTATATTATATGTGTTATCACTTTTCATCTCACAACTGCTATAGAACTGTTCTCACTGTCCTCATCTTATAGATAAGACTTTGAGACTCCTCACTTGGCTGCCTCCCTGAG
>NW_007210769.1:0-892 GCF_000164805.1 Carlito syrichta | reverse complement strand
TGATAATATTTTGGATAGATGGGACCAAATGAGAGATATCATTAAAATTCGCTGCATTTCTTTTTATGTTTTAAATGCAGCTTTGAGAAGGTTTAAACTAGTAGATGTGGTTCATGTGTCAAGGCTTGCATTATCTTCCTATCGGACAGTTCTGTCTCAGATTATCAGACAAAACAGGACAGAATCAGGCATTCAGTGTGATACATAAACTATGGACACACTGTGGGCTCTTGACCTTTTGCCTCAGACTGTTTCTCATCTTCTCCCAACTTCACTCTGTGCCACGATGGGGCTGACTCTCCCAATCTACCCCCTGCCCCCCGCCAGTACTGTTTCCCAAGTCTCCATGACATCTGGCTTTTGACTGGGCTTGGCCAATGGGAGGTATGATGTGAAGGTCGGAGGACAAGAAGAAAGGAGAAACCAGTGTGCTAGTCCCTACCTTGCCCTGGGCATAGCTCTGGCAGGTGCTTCATCTCCTTGGTGCCCCAGGTTCCCACTCAACAGCACCCCCATGGTTCCAGGTCCCACCAGGTAAAACATCACCTGGCCACCAGATCTAGGAACACCACCTTCTCCCTTCATCCCTCCAGCCTACAGGGAGAAGCTTCCTGCTGTTTTAATCCCAGTCTCACTCTCCCCATTTGCCTGTTCATCTTCTGTATCACCTATGTCACAGATCCCCTCTGTTTCTCTTTTCTCCAGTTGAACACCAACTGATAAAAAGTGTTAATGAAGGGAGAGATCAGCAGGAGCTAGAGGAGACAATGAAATATAAAACGAGAATGAGGGGACTGGAAGAATCTCAAAGATGAGTTCGTGCCTCCTGTGGACTGGAAGTATGAAATGGAAGTGGGAAAACTGGGAGAAGGACAGAGAAAAAGGAAAAGAT
>NW_007210768.1:0-707 GCF_000164805.1 Carlito syrichta | reverse complement strand
ATGAAAAGGGAAGCAGAGTGGAAAAAACTGGAAAATTTTGCAACTGTGCCATGTAAAGATTGAAAGGACTCTTTAGGAGGACAAACCAAGAGTGAGGTCAAGTGACCATTTGAAGAAAGGATACAGGCGCTATTTTACCAAAACAATAGAATAACCCTGAGGGTATTTTAGAGATCTTTAAGGCAATCTACGATTTCAAGGGTAAGCTTTCCAGAAAATCACCTGCAGTATCTCAGCATTCACTGCTACATATTGTTCAGGACCCTGCTTAAATTCCAGTGCAGCAACCCTTGGTTGCTTTAACCATGGCTCAAGCTACTCTTTAAAGTACAAGTCTTAAGCTTTGGTGACATCCACATGGTGTTAATTCTGCAGGCATGCAGAATGCAAGAATGCAGGCATGCAAATTGCAGAATGCAAGAGCTGTGGGGCCATATTTGCCTCTGCCTAGATTTCAAAGGATATTGTGGATAACCTGGAGGCTCATGCAGAGACTTGTCACAGAACTGGAACCACTGCAGAGAGTCTCCACTACTGTAATGTCTAGTGTAGCTGTAGGAGTAAGGCAGCCCCTAAGACCCCAGAACTGTAGGGTCACCAAGGAGCAACTCCAGTCTGGGAAATCTGCAGGCACAAGCCTCCAACCCAAGAGAACTGCTAGGTTGACTGAGGACAGAAAAACCATATGAGTGGGGCAGCCTGTGGCC
>NW_007210767.1:0-691 GCF_000164805.1 Carlito syrichta | reverse complement strand
GAGATCGGCACGGACCACAGGAGAGCTCTCTCCTTAGAGGAGAGCAGAGCTGAGAGAGGTAGAGGCCGGGAGGGACAGGGCCCCTGATACTGTTTGAGCCCCTGGATTCAGTTGTGCTGGAGGCCACTCCTATCCCTGGACATTCAATTCCATGAGGCAGTAAGTTATTTATTTTATTTAAAAGAACCTGATTTTAGTTTCTTTCATTTGCAACTCAAAGAGTCCAATACACAGCTTAAGAAGTATAACAGCAACATAATTCCTTAAGTGTTCAGTTATCTACATGTCCCCGTCCAATTGCCACACCATTTTAAAACTCCACATCTCATCAAGCATCATAGCAATTAACAAATGGATTTTTTGTCTCACTCCATGTCTTGGCAGTACTCAGCACAGCTGCCCATTCTTTCCTTTTTGGGACACTCGGTCTTGGCCTCTATGACCCCACACCTTCCTGGTTTTCCTCCTGCCCCTGACAGCTCCTTCTCTGCCTACATTGCTATCTTATTCTCCTCAACCTCCTCTTTCCTTCGTCATTCTTTTACTCTCCCCAGGGTGTCTTCACCAGATCCCCAGTATCTGTCATTAAACATCTATGGTTCCCAAGCCATATCTCTAGAGAGCACAGCCCTCTGACTGCAGAGAACCAGGAGGGCTGATGTTAAGCCCTTCATGAGGACAAGTGGAACTG
>NW_007210766.1:0-744 GCF_000164805.1 Carlito syrichta | reverse complement strand
TCAGCACAGCTGCCCATTCTTTCCTTTTTGGGACACTCGGTCTTGGCCTCTATGACCCCACACCTTCCTGGTTTTCCTCCTGCCCCTGACAGCTCCTTCTCTGCCTACATTGCTATCTTATTCTCCTCAACCTCCTCTTTCCTTCGTCATTCTTTTACTCTCCCCAGGGTGTCTTCACCAGATCCCCAGTATCTGTCATTAAACATCTATGGTTCCCAAGCCATATCTCTAGAGAGCACAGCCCTCTGACTGCAGAGAACCAGGAGGGCTGATGTTAAGCCCTTCATGAGGACAAGTGGAACTGACATCTCTGCCTTCATGTCGCAGGCACCTCCAGCTCACACTGTCTCACAGCACAGCTACGGTGTCACACATGCCTACTGCCAGGCCTGGGACTTCTCTGAAGTTCTCTAGCCTCAGCGAATGAGGCTACCCTCAGTGGTCCTACAGAAGTCAAAGACCTCCAAACTTTCCTTCACATCTCTCTCCCCAATTCTCACTTCTAAACTGCTACTGTCCTATCGACTTTTACTCTTAAACATCTTTTTAATCAATCCATTCCATCCTAGTCCATCTTCTTTCTTGACTTACTAAAACAGCCCCCTAAGTAGGTTTCCTGCAGCCTCCTGCCCACCCCCCTCTTCTCCACAGTACTGAACTGTGACAGAGACCATTTTTATCTAGAAAAACAACTGGTCCTGTCACTCTCTGCTTAGAATACTTCAATAGCTTCCTGTTTCTCTC
>NW_007210765.1:0-1473 GCF_000164805.1 Carlito syrichta | reverse complement strand
TATTTCTCCTCAGGATCCAGTCTTGGGGCAACCTTACCTCCCTAGGAAATCTTTCCATATCTCTGCTTTGATTTTTACCATTTGACTCTCTAAGGAAAATTTATTTCTTTTGTTCCAGACTTTTGAAGATCATAAAAGTTCTAGTGAGTTATTTTCAGGATATTGATGAATGTCTCTTAAGCCCCTAGATATTTAGAACACTAATCATCAGAACCTTAATTTTATTGGCAGTTAAAATCTATAGAGACTGGTCTTTATGTTCATTTCCTTGTTAATAAAATGGTTATGGGCAAAATATAAAAGTAGGTGATGCTGTGTGCCTTCAACAGCATCCCATGTTCATGAAAAGTTAGCCCATGTCTTAGTGAGCTCAGGTTACCATAAAAAGCCACTATAGACTGGGTAAACACCAGACATTTACTTCTCACAGATCTGGAGGCCGGGAACTCTGAGACCAGGATGCTGGCAGGTTCATATCTGCGGAGGGCTCACTTCTCAGTTTGTAGACAGCAACCTTCTCGGTGTGTGTTCACATGGCCTTTCTTCAGTATGTGCTCCAAGAGAGAAGGGAAAGAGAAAGATTTCTCTCTCTTCCTTTTCTTATAAAACACTAACCTCATCATGGGCTCTATTCTTATGACTTCTAAGAAGCCATATTGCCTCCCAAAAGCCCCTTCTCCAAGTACCCTCGCATTGTGGGTTAGAGCTTTAACACATGAATTTTGCGGGAGGACACAATTCAGTCCATAAGAGTCATCTGCCAAAATACCTTGGGATTTGTGAGCAACATCACCAGGACAGTAACTGCAGCAACCCAGCAAGAATATGTATATTTTCTGTTTGCTGAGATAGGTAAACATTCTTTAATTTAAAAAATAATCACATGATAGACCTATTAGAAAATAAATTACCCAGACTCCTGCCAAAAAAAGAAAATATAATAAATTGTTTATGTGTATTAATATGTCTGAAGGAAAACATCTATCAGCATCAGAGGCAAGTATTGGTAGGGCCCATCCAAGTACTTTATAGAACAAAGGAAAGTTTAGCCATTGTACTTAAATTTATTCTAATTATAGCAGACATGCATTCCCTCTTGTTTTCTCATTTTAAAATATTTCCTAAAATCGACCATCCATAAGATCCCGCAATCCCCCTACTGGGAAATATACTAGGAAGAACTCAAATCACTCTATGAAAAAGATACACACACGTATGTTTATCGCAGCATTGTTCACAATAGCAAGAAAATGGAACCAACTGTGCTGCCCATCAAAAGAGGACTGGATAAAAAAATGTGGTACATATACGCGATGAAATATTATGCAGCCATAAAGAAAAACAAAATCATGAATTTCGCAGCAACCTGGATGGAATTAGGGTTTATAATACTGAGAGATCTTTCACAGAAAGATCTGAGTATCACATGTTCTCACACATAAGTGGACCTTGAACAACTACCGTAATACTATA
>NW_007210764.1:0-595 GCF_000164805.1 Carlito syrichta | reverse complement strand
CAAGTAATAATTAACAAATCAACCCAAACTAATAAAATGTTATGGGACATCCTCAAGGTGTTCTACCTCTTCTTAGATATTATGTGTGCATTTCAATGGAGGTCTCATAAAATATCTTTATTTTCTTAATATCTTAGTCTATTGAGACTGAGATAGCAACAGTTCATACAGTCTGGCTTATAAGCAACATAAATTTGTTTCTCACAGTTCTGGTGGCTGGGAAGTTCAAAATTAAGGTTCTAGAAAGCTCAGTGTCTGGTTAGGGCTCATTTCCTGGTTCATAGATGGTGCCTTCATGTTATGTCCTCACATAGAAGAGGGGAAAGGCAGTTCCCTGAGTCTTCTTTTGTAGGGAAGAGAGTTTACCCTCATGATTTAACAACCTGGTAAGGCCCTATTTCATAATATCATCACACTAAGGGTTAGGATTTCAACATAGAAATTTTGGATGGATACAAACATTTAGACCATGGTATTACTCACTAAGAGATTCTGAGGGTAGAAATTTTGGACTACGTAGAAAAGATACAGAAGAGAAGTTTTTCAAATTTATATCCAAGATGTGGTTCATGGATAGCTGGGACTTCTGCCTACA
>NW_007210763.1:0-917 GCF_000164805.1 Carlito syrichta | reverse complement strand
ACCTGCTGGGCTCCGGCAATCCTTCTGCCTCAGTCTTCCAAGTAGCTGGAACTATAGGCGTGTACTACCATGCCCAGCTGACCCATTTTTTAAAAAATAAAGTTGTTTGTCTTCTTCTTGTTGAGTATTAAGAGTTATTTATATATTTTGGATAATTTTTATTAGATATTTCTTTTGAAAGTATTTCTCTCAATTTGGGTCTTGTTTTTTCATTCTCTTGACATTGACCTTTGCAGAAGCAGAATTCGTTTTACTTGAATGAAGTTCTACTTATATTTTCTTTCTTTAATGAAGCCTTTCTTTTGGTGTAGTGTCTACAAAGTCATTGTCAAACCCAAGGTCATTTAGATTTCCTCCTACGTTATCTTCTAGAAGTTTTTTACCTGTGTGTTTTACATTTACGTCTGTGATCCATTTTGAATTAATTTTTGTGAAGAGTACATGGTATGTGTCTAGGTTCCTTTCTTTGTATATGTATACCTACTTGTTCTAGCACTATTTGTTGAAAAAGACTATCTTTTCTCCATTATATTGCCTTTGCTCCTTTGTCAGAGATCAACTGACATATATATGGGTCTATTTCTAGCCTCTATTCTGTTCCATTGATTTATTTGTCTATTTTTATCAATATTATACTGTCTTGATTGCTGCAGCTTCATATTAAATCTTGAAATCAGATTTAAAGGGTGGTTCAGAAAAGATTTTAGGTCAATTTAAGTATGATAACATCAAGGTTGTTTGACGTAAGGGCAGAGTTTATGGTAAGTACCTACTTTCACATAAGGAACAATAGACAAACTGGACATCTTAGAGGCCTTCCTGAAACAAGGGTTAATCAGAAGTCAACATGCT
The DNA here is from genome assembly GCF_000164805.1 of Carlito syrichta. Classification (NCBI taxonomy): domain Eukaryota; kingdom Metazoa; phylum Chordata; class Mammalia; order Primates; family Tarsiidae; genus Carlito; species Carlito syrichta. The sequence goes on along the minus strand of NW_007210763.1, from coordinate 65 downwards.
GGAATAGCACTCAAGATGGAATTCCTTTGGCCTTCATAGTATCCGACATCAATGTGGGGGAAATT
>NW_007210762.1:0-448 GCF_000164805.1 Carlito syrichta | reverse complement strand
ATGGAATGCTGGATGTACATCCCCAAAAGAGAGCTGCGAAGCTCTCAGGCAACAACGTGAAAAGTTCTTCAGCAAATGCTGACAAGTGCACAAAGCAAGGTGCAAAATGCATATGCCATATGTTACCATTTGTACATTCCAGGTTACTTCTAGAATGATGCACAAATGAAGCAGAGGCAAAAGAATGGGAGGAAATTTTATTCTTCACTGTGAAGCCCTTTGTTCATTAAAAAAAATTTTTTTAATTGAGGTGAAATTCACATAACATAAAATTCACCATTTCAACAAGTACAATTCAGTGGCATTTAGTACACTCATAATGTTGTACAACCAACACTCTGTCTTGTTTGAAAACATTGTCATCACCCTAGAAGGAGGTCCCATCCCCTTTAAACAGTCAATCTCCTTTGTACATTTTGCAGGGTCTACTGTATCTGTCAGGGTCCCA
>NW_007210761.1:0-764 GCF_000164805.1 Carlito syrichta | reverse complement strand
AGAGTAGATTTTAATTGTTCTCACCACAAATAAATGATAAGTATGTGAGGTAAGGCTTATGATAAATAGCTTGATTGTTGTACACCATAAATATTTCAAACTTTGTCAATTAAAAAAAGTTATAAGAAAAAACATTTTAATTATAAATAAAAATTTAACTTCTTTTTTTCCTTGATTTTTTCTGTTTTTCACTGACCATTGCTTTATTATCTTCTCCATATGATGATTACATTTCTTTTCTTCCCCTATTACTTTCTCCACTCTGAGATACTATCTGGGGAGAGGAAGGCAAGATTTCTCCACATCTGCTTCTATCCAGGGATTCTGGCTCACGTTCGCCTCACCCAGAGTTAGCAGAACTAACCCTGAGGGGTATATACTCTGTGACCACCTTTCCATCAGGCTGTTCTCCAGGTAGTTACCACATCAACCTATATTTAGATTTTTGCAAGATCAGGCCAGGTCCCACATTGGTACAAATAGTAATCGACACCCTGAGTTGGCTTTGGTGACGTGCTGGTCCCTAGTTTGTTTCTTTTTTTCTTCAAATCAGCAGAAATCCATGAAAATGGGAAGGTGCCTGCCTCACATGATTTATTACTTTCAGTCTTTGCAGAATCTCTACATTTCATTTGAATATTTGCAATCACCTGCAAGTTGTGCCCCCGGTGCTCTGTATCTTGAATATTGGAATCTTTACTGCACTACTAAGACATATTATTCACCACTCTAGATGTAGCAGATGGATTGATTTATCCAGGTAC
>NW_007210760.1:0-907 GCF_000164805.1 Carlito syrichta | reverse complement strand
ATTTTAATTATAAATAAAAATTTAACTTCTTTTTTTCCTTGATTTTTTCTGTTTTTCACTGACCATTGCTTTATTATCTTCTCCATATGATGATTACATTTCTTTTCTTCCCCTATTACTTTCTCCACTCTGAGATACTATCTGGGGAGAGGAAGGCAAGATTTCTCCACATCTGCTTCTATCCAGGGATTCTGGCTCACGTTCGCCTCACCCAGAGTTAGCAGAACTAACCCTGAGGGGTATATACTCTGTGACCACCTTTCCATCAGGCTGTTCTCCAGGTAGTTACCACATCAACCTATATTTAGATTTTTGCAAGATCAGGCCAGGTCCCACATTGGTACAAATAGTAATCGACACCCTGAGTTGGCTTTGGTGACGTGCTGGTCCCTAGTTTGTTTCTTTTTTTCTTCAAATCAGCAGAAATCCATGAAAATGGGAAGGTGCCTGCCTCACATGATTTATTACTTTCAGTCTTTTCAGAATCTCTACATTTCATTTGAATATTTGCAATCACCTGCAAGTTGTGCCCCCGGTGCTCTGTATCTTGAATATTGGAATCTTTACTGCACTAACTAAGACATATTATTCACCACTCTAGATGTAGCAGAAGGATTGATTTATCCAGGTACATACTGCTCACCCAGCACTGCTGGATTCACAATCAGTGGCTTAGAAAATCCATCAGAATTAGAGAGCAAATTTCAAAATAAATGGTTACCGTTTACATCTGCAGCCCGGATGCATACACTCTGTGAAGTACAAAAGCTCTTTTTGCCTAAATGTTTCTTTGAACCTTTCTTTTTTTTGTTTTGTTTTGTTTTTTGAGTTGAAGTCTCACTCTGTTGCCCAAGCTGGAGTGCAGTGGCATGCTCACAGCCACCACAGCCTCTGCCCACTGGGCTTA
>NW_007210759.1:0-704 GCF_000164805.1 Carlito syrichta | reverse complement strand
CTTGTTTGAAATGTTAATTGGTTCTTGTCTCCTGACACATTCAACTTTATCCTTTCCAAAGGATTCTTCAAGATGACCATAGTTAGCTTATTCATTTAACAGAAGGATATGAGATTTAGAGAAAAAGTCACTTTCTGCAATTTTGTGGTCAAAAAAAAAAATCAAATGATCAGAACTTCATTTAATCCAAAACCATTGCTAGCCTGTTGCCTTTCTTGATTTTATGCAATTTTTTTTCCTGAACTGTCCTGATTTGATTTACCTGAATTACAAACTGTACCTAGAGGGTTGAACTGAGTTAGAATTCCAAGTCCAACAAAGGTGTCATCATTTGGAAAGCACTCACTATATCTTTCTCATTTAAAACCTTCAGAAATAACTCAATATTGTTGCAACTTGTTCTTGGTGAGGTTGAGTGATTTCCATATTTTAATTTGCCATTTGTATTTTGACTAGAATTGTTTGGTATCCAAATCTACCCACAGAAGGAGGGGAGAAAAGAGGATGTCAGGCTCTTTTGCAGACATTCTAGAAAATTACCATCTCTCTTCCCCCAAGAGACAGTCCTTCTGCTCTTTTTCCATTCTACACTTTCTTCCCAGGGTTTAATTTAGACTCACAGAGTCAAACTCTTTGCCTAGAGTAATTTATTTTAACCAGGATCTTTCTCTTCATTAACATTATAGGTAAGACTTAAACCGAAA
>NW_007210758.1:0-717 GCF_000164805.1 Carlito syrichta | reverse complement strand
CCTTCTCCTCCTCCTCCCCTTCTTCTTAGAAAGCTCCATATTTTCCACATTTCCATCCAACTCCATTTAATTCCAGTCACCCAATCACTCAAACCAACTTGACACAACTAATTATGTTAGGAAAAAGATGGTGCTTTGGGATTTTTCTTTTGATGTGGTGGATTGGTTGTTTCTCTTGTGTGTTTTCTTTTTTTCTTTTCTCACTCTCTTTTTTTTTTTTTGAGTAGGAGTCTCACTCTGTCGCCCAGGCTGGAGTGCAGTGGCATGCTCACAGCCACCACAGCCTCGACCTTCTGGGCTCAGGCAATCCTTCCTCCTCAGCCTTCCAAGTAGCTGGAACTATAGGCACATGCTACCATGTCCGGCTTATTTTTTGATTTATTATAGAGATGAGGTCTCGCTAAGTTGCCCAGGTTAGTCTCGAACCTCTGAGCTCAGGCAATCCTCTTGCCTCCGCCTCCCAAAGCACTGGGATTACAGCCTCGAGCCACTGTGCCAAGCCTCTCATTTGCTTTCTTACACAGTTTCATGTGTGTGCTCCTGACTGCCCCAGTAAATTTAAAGCTCTTCAAGAGCAGAAGCTGTGCCTTCTCTTTGCTCTGATGCTCCCCATAGAGCTCAATGCTCTGCACACAGTGGGTGCCCCAGAGTTGTCGCTGACTGATGGATGTAATAAAGTTTCAACAGCCTCATGAACCAACGGGCCTCGGAGTGGTA
>NW_007210757.1:2706-57734 GCF_000164805.1 Carlito syrichta | reverse complement strand
GATCCTTCTGCCTCAGTCTTTTAAGCAGCCGGAATTACAGGCATGCGCTACCACGCCTGGCTGACTTTTTGATTTATTGTAGAGATGAGGTCTCGCTGCCCAGGCGGGTCTCGAACCCGCGGGCTCAGGCAATCCACTCACCTCAGCCTCCCAAAGGCGTGCGATTATAGGCTGAGCCACCGAGCCCGGCTTGTTTATCTTTTTGACTATTTTATAACACTTAGCTTGAAATACAAGTACACTATACAGCTATACAAAAATATTTTTCCTTCATGTCTTTATTCCATAAACTTTTTTTCAATTTTTAAAAAATTAACATTTTAAAATGTTTTGTTAAAAATGAAGACACAAACACACATTAGCCTAGGCCTGCCCAAGGTCAGAATCATCAATATCACTCCACTCTTGTTCCCCTGGAAGGTCTTCAGGACCTCCATGCATGGAGCTGTCATCTCCTATGACAAGAATGCCTTCTTCTGGAATACTTCCTAAAGGACCTGCCTGAGGCTGTTTTACATACAGTTAACTTTTTAATTTTTATTTTTGAGTTGGAGTCTCACTGTCACCCAGGCTGGAGTGCAGTGGCAAGCTCCCGGCCACTGCAGCCTCAACCTGCTGGGCTTAGGCGATCCTTCCGCCTCAGCCTTCCAAGTAGCTGGAACTGCAGGCATGTGCCACCACACCCGGCTAATTTTTTGATTTATTGTGGAGATGAGGTCTTGCCAAGTTGCTCAGGCTGGTCTCGAGCCTGTGGGCTCATCAGTCCTCTCACCTTGGCCTCCCAAAGTGCTGGGATTATAGGTGTAAGCCACCGCACCTGGCCAACTTTTTTGGTTTGTTTTAATAAGTAAAAGGAGTACACGCTAAAACAATAAACATGAAAAAGTATAGTATAGTACTTTTTTTATAGTACTAGTCATTTATTATCATATTAAATTTTACATACTATACATAATTGTATGTGCTAGACTTATATTCAACTGGCAGTGCAGTGGATTGGTTTATACCAGCATCACCACAGACATGTGAGTAATTTACTCTGCTGCGACAACCTTATGGCTATGATGTCACTAGGTGACACGAATTTTCCAACTCTATTATAATCTAATGGAACCACTGTCAGAAATGCAGATCCTCCTTGACTGAAAACATAGTTATGTGGTCAATGACTGTATGTACTGTATTTTCCCTTTCCTGTCTGCTGCTGCCTCTAAATCAAGAGGTTTTTATGACTCCTCAGTTGCTTGTTTCCTCCTTACATGGGTTTCCTAGGGTTGTCTTCACCAAGTACCACAGATTAGGTGACTTCAAACAATAGAAAATTATTCTCTCCCAGTTCTGGGGGCTGACAGTCTGCAAGCAAGGTGTCTGCAGGGCCTGGTTCCTCTGAAACCCAACTGGAGAACCCTTCCTTGCCTCCCTAGCTTCTAGTTGTCAGCAGTCCTTGGGGTTCCTGACTCTGTCACCCCATGGCCGTGTCTTCTCATGTATCTCCTCCGCTTTAAAGGACACTAGTCACGATAGATCAAGAGCCCACCTACTGCAGTGTGAGTTCATCTTAACTAATTATTTGTGCAGTGATCCAATATCCAAATAAGGCCATCTTCTGAGGTACTGGGGTCCAGCAATTCAACCCATCTTGTGCCACCCCCCCCCACACACACACAGGTGGTTTAATACTCATCCACTCTGCAGCTTCAAGACTTTTCTCAGAAGGCAACATCTGCTGCCCTGGGCACAGAGTGCAGCTCTCCTGACTCTCCAGAACTCTCAGCTGTACCATTGTGTCTTTAGTATGTGTCTCTAATGCGTGTGTCGCGGAGACCCTGGGAATGTGGTGTGTGAAAGTTGCGCAGCATTTCTGAAGCAACTTTGAGTTTGCATTTGCACCAGGACAGTGTTCTCAGGCTCCATTGCCTATTTCACTTAAGTAAACTAAACCTGAAGCCGAGAAGCTTAGATGGTACCAGTGGGAAGTTCAAAAGTCCTTCCAGTTTTATTTGAAGCAATCGGTTTTATCAGAAGTACTGAGGTGGGAATTTGAGAAAATGCATACTCTGTCCCATTCTGTGAGGTGGAGTGACTGCAGAGTGGCTTCTGAATGGTGGTGATGGCTGGTAGGGAGACCCCAGCCCTTGTTTATTTTATTTATTTTATTTTTTTATTTTTTGAATTGGAGTCTCACTCTGTCACCCAGACTGGAGTGCAGTGGCCACTCCCGGCCACCGCAGCCTCGACCTGTTGGGCTCCGGTGATCCTTCCGCCTCAGCCTTCCAAGTAGCTGGAACTACAGGTGTGCGCTACCACGCCCAGCTGATTTCTGATTTATTGTAGAGATGAGGTCAGCCCTTGTTTATAATTCAGGATTGCAGCTGAGGAATGTCAGATAAGTTAGAAAGTATCTCCTCCACCCTTCCATGGTCAGTAACTGGCATCATCAGTTACTGTATAAGAAACAGGGAGTTTCCCCAAATATTCTTCACGCGGCAAGAAAGAAGCCAGGAGACCCCAAGTTTAGTCCTGGCTCTGCCCTAGTCTTGCACATTTATCCGAAAGGGATTCAGCTTTCTCTCCTCTGTGAAACTAGTGAACTACATCGTAAAGGCTACAAGGCAATTAATAGGTTGCTATATGCAAGTGGCTGGCAGACCTCAAATAAAGAGTAAGGGGAGATCATGAGGATGACCACCATCTAGCTTGGTCTCCATGGAATAGAGAGCTTTTAGGTGAGGACAGAAGGATCTAAGGAAGAACAAGTTCTATGATGCAGAGGGTTGGTTGGGAAGCTGCCAGTCCTGTTCTCAGGGCCCAGCTAGCCCTAGGAATTAGTATTGTAGACTGCTTGGTGGGAGCCCTGTGTGGATGTTGGCTGCCAGGTGAAGTGGAGGAACCACAGGAGGGTGGGGGGCCTGGGGCATCCTTTGGGGTGATGACTTACGGGAGGAAGTCTAGGGAGATGGTATGAGCAGAATATTTCCAGAGGTGACTGGATCTCAGGGGCAGACTTCTTGTCCCAGGGCACTGGGTTGCAGGGAGACAGGCCCAGGTGGCTGGGAGAGAGAGGAGCTGGCAGAAATCTACTGAGCATCAGATGGAGAGAGCTAAGGAACTGAGAAGGAACTCAGGGTGACCAGTCAGAGGAGGAGGTCACTGCCGGGCCAACAGTCAGCGAGACCTGCGTGGAGTCCCACTTGGTTACATTGAACTACCTACATGTGTCTACAAGGTTAGGGTTGGTCCTGGAAACTGGACTGGAGGGCCACCTGGAACTGGAGAGGGGGATTCTGACAATGGTAAGAAGAGAGCAGTGGCACCCTGACTCCAGGTTGGGACAGATGGCTGACTGTTGGGGTGACCCTGCTCCATTTATTTCAATAGGTCATAGCAGCGAAGACTCCAAAATAAAATAAAGCTGAACTCATTCCTACTGCCTCAGCATTGACAGTTTTTTTCTTTTTCTTTTTCTTTCTGCTGCTGTTTTAGTTGTCTGATTATTTCTAATCACAGGGCAAATGCACTATTTTGGAAAATGCTCTTGAATGTAGATGTTTACACACTTCCATGACGAATTTACTTTAAGTGACTATTGATTAACAGGGCTGAGGCCGAGAGGTGTTGTGTGATAGGCTATCATGCAAAAACAGTGTGAACAAAGGCCTACAGTCATATTTTTGATCACTGGCCAGTCTTTGGAAGACGTGAACTGTGGTGTGGGGTTATTTGGCACCTTTGTGTCCTTGTATGATCAGAACAAGGCCATGAAACAGAAGGTTTGGACATTTAAAAGGAGTAGAGTTAGGTTCAGAGAAGGATTACAGCAATAATGACAGACTGTAGGGAACATTCTCTTGCCTGTTGATGCTTGTAGAAAAAAAGCCATTTCTGTGGCTTGTGAAAATTTGGGCCAGGCGTGGTGGCTCATGCCTATAATCTCAGTAGTTTGGGATGTCAAGGCAGGAGGATCACTTGAGCCCAGAAGTTTGAGACCAGCCTAGGCAACACAATGAGACCTCATTGCTACAAAAAAAAAAAATTGCTGGGTGTGGTGGCATGTGCCTGTAGTCCCAGATACTTGGGAGGCTGAGGCAGAAAAATTGCCTGAGCCCAGCAGGGCGAGGCTGTGATGAGCCCCGTGAGCATGCCACTGCACTCTAGCCTGGGCAACAGAGTGAGACCCTGACTCAAAAAAGAAAAAAAAATTGCCCCGTCTTTCCAGGATTCAAACTAGAATATTCTAAGTTCTCAAGTATTCAAAGGTAAATCCCAGGCAAAATATTTGATAGCTTTTAATACAAAAATTATTTTAGTTTTGCCATGATTATATCATGGGGAGATGATGTGTGGTGTCCTAGAACAAGCATTGCAATAAGGAGTTTGGTGATTTGACCTTTTGTCATGACTTTGGATAGATCATTTAATTTCCTTACGTCTCAGTTTTCTCATCTGAAAAGCAGAAAAATGTCTGCGCGCGCTCTCTCTCTCTCTCTCTCTCTCTCTCTCTCTCTCTCTCTCTCTCTCTCACCATGTTGGGGGGTAACGGTGAAAACATAATGTGCAAGAAAAGTGAAAGTAAGAATTGTCAGCACAAAAGCAGGGAGTCAAGTTCTCTCTATTTTACGCTGTTTCCCTGCACCTATTTTAATTATATTCACTCTAGAGTTTTGATTGAAAAATGCTGGTTTCTTCTTGTTTCACTACTTAATTAATTTAAAATGTTGCCCTGAGTAATAGCACTATATCTAGATGAGGGCTGTTACAAGAGGAGGGATTGTGCATAAGGATGTTTGTAAATAATGCTTAGGTGACGCTATTGTGATAATGATGGCTTTTTGAGATGAGTTTATAGCTAGTCCTCAATTTTCCTGTCACTGTTTTCCTGGGCTCTCCCACTTCAGTGAGCACATTTGTCATGTGGAGCTGGCTGTTCAAGGGAACCGAATTCCAAGAGAACTCCATGGCTCTGTGAGTCTACTTTTCATCTTCTGTGGCTAATTTTGCAGACCCTCAAGAGTACAAAGATTGGGCTGGGTGCAGTGACTCATGCCTCTAAACCTAGCACTTTGGGAGGCCAAGGAGGTAGGAGGGTTGCTTGAGCCCAGGAGTTTGAGACCAGCTCGGGCAACATAGTGAGACCTCATCTCTACAAAAAAAGAAAGAAAGAAAGAAATTAGCCGGGCATGGTGGTACACACCTGTAGTCGCAGCTACTTGGGAGGCTGAGGCAGAAGGATCACCTGAGCCCGGGAGGTTGAGGCTGTGGAGAGCCGTGATCATGCCACTGGGCACCATTGAGACCCTGACTCAAAAAAAAACAGAGTACAAAGATTGCTTACCGACCGCCATCCCCCATCACCCCAGTAAGGATGTGGCAGGTAAGGAAGGAGGAGAAAGGGGTAACAAAACTCTTAAACACTCTAGTTTCCAACTCCAAAGAATAGCCATCCCTGGATCAGCAGAACCTGGAGGTTCAGAAGGTCCTAGATAGGACTCTTGGTATGGGACTCACATCCCTGTCCCACACATCCCTTCTGTGCCTGTTCTGGGGGACTGTGAATGCCGGGGGCGGCATGAAGGAAGGGGTCTCCCCAGCAGAGGCCCCCCCCCCACATATCTTTGAAATAAACTCTTGGGACCCCCAGGCTTTATAGCTTTCCCAGGAGAGGGACCCGTTGTGTCTTTCCCCATGCTGTTTTCCAGCTTCGGTGCATTCTCTAGCATTGTTTTTAAGAGTCTTGAACATTGGCTTTCTTATTGTCACTTTACTCAGCGACTCAATTAGAATCTAATTTCAGATAGAAATCAGCCAGTGAATTTTGTTAATGGATCTTTTGGAAGCTTTTAGAGTCAGAATTGGAAAGACCTTGGAAGGTCATCTTGCTCAGCCCTCTCCCCTTACAGACACTCAGAGAAGTCGAGTGACTGGGTCAGAGTTACACAGCGAGTTGGAGGCAGAGTCAAGACTAGAACTCAGAACTCTTTACTTGAATGTAGGAAAACACGGAGTGGTCATATTAAACTATATGAGGTAATGAATACTTTGTAGTATACTGTCTTTTAGTTTAGCCAGTTTATTTTTGAGACTTTGATATTGTCAAAATTGTGAATTACATTAGAACATCCTAATTTTATTACATCTTTCTGGTTGACTTTTGGTAAGCCAACATTCTCTTGTGACACCCACCCTTACTGAAAAGCTTGACAAAATGCATTGGGTTGCTTTACTGAATTAGTAACCACGACTCTCTTTCACAAATGTCAGGGGATCTTGTCCCTTAAAATCATATTATACATTGGTTATAATTATATAATGTGATTGTTCCCAAACATGGGTTTGGCGTGAACACAAGCCATTAGCTTATTTAGGATGTAATATTCTGGTTGTTTGAATGCTTCCACATGACCTTTAAAAGCCCTATTTGCTGTCGTTTTATAGTTCTTGAGGCAGAGCCTATGAGTTCTCTGTAGTCTAGGAAAATCATGCAACTTGCTGCTATTATACCGGTTGCTTTCTGGTGCAGCATTGATTTTTTTTTTTTTCCTTCCCTGCTATTTTCACATCAGATTGAACACAGGCATAGGCAAAATATAAGCTTGGCAGTGAGCTTTGCTTGGCTTGTTTACTTTCTGCCTTTGTTAAAGTGGCTGTGATTCAGCAGTGGGTTCTTGTCTGCCTGATGCATTAGTGAAAGGACAGAGAGAAGAAATTCCAAGTTACAATAGCATTATGACCATCATTGTAGGATATATTCCATGTAGAAAATCTTAGTCACTACCTTCTGATGACCCCAGCTGAAATAATACATTATTCCAGAAGATGACTGAGACCCCAAATACCATCCCCCACCCCTGTTAAGTTCCCTCGGTTGAGAGAGTGGAAGAGAGAAATCATGGAGAAAGAGTTACTGAGAGGACAGTTTCCTATGTAATTCTGCACAGGTGGTATTGAACACAGAAGACACGGGTGTCACGGGTGTCACCAGTTATGCATTTCCCTCAAGACCATTGCTGTGTGTCTTAGCAAGTTCATATTGTTTTGCGCACTCAAAACTGAAAACTTGCCTCTTTTTTTGGCCATATACTTTCTCGTGTGACCATCTTTCAGATGGTTGTGGCATTGTAAGCCCGTATAATGAATTTCTGCCTCGGTGGGCTTTCTGGTTCATTTGAACCATAGGGAAAGTCTTGGTTAGTTTCCGTTTGGCATGCATTGGCTGACAGAGATAATAGCTGAGGCAGAGTAAAGATACTTCTAGTTTACAGTGTGGTGAAAGCTCAGAAAAAAAATAATCTTGCAAACATCATCTTATCGTGGGGAGGCAACAAGGAGTGGTAGAAATAAAGTGGGGCTTGGAGTTATAAGATTAGGTATACATTTGGCCCCATCCCAGACATGGGACCTGGGCAAGTTATGCAACCCTGAGCCTGAGTTTCCTCAACTGAAAAATGGGCAGATGAGTTGGAGGATGGGCACAGCGGGGGTGGTCCTGTCTGCCTTACTCTGTGATGGGCTGAATAATGGCCCCCAAAGATGTCTCTGGAACCTGTGAATATATTATCTTACATGGTAAAAGGGACTTTTGCAGAAGTGATTGACTTAAGGGTCTTGAAATGGTGAGTTTATGCCAGATTATCCGGGTGGGCCCAATGTAATCACAAGGGTCTTTATTAAAAAGAAGTGGAAGAGTCAGAGTTAGTAGCAGATGTGATGAGAGAAGGAAGGTTGAAGTAATGTGAAGAAGGAACCCACAACCCCAGCAATGCAGGTGACCACTAGGAACTGAAAACTGCAAGAAAATAGATTCTTCCTTCAGAGGCTCCAAAAGGAATTAGCTCTGCTAATATCTTCACTTTAGCTTACAGAGATGAATTTCAGACATCTGGCCTCCAGGCCTGTAAGATAATAAGTACATGTTGTTTTAAGCTGCTAAATTTGTGATACTTTGTTACAACAGCAACAGGAAACTAATACACTTACCTATCCCACAGTTCTTGTGATGCTTAAATGTGATGTTGTATCTTATGTATTTATAAACCTCTAAGTGCTACATTGAGTTGGAGTCTCACTCTGCCACCAGACTGGAGTGCAGTGGCCACTGCAGCCTCAACCTGCTGGGCTCTGGCGATCCTTCTGCCTCAGCCTTCTAAGTAGCTGGAAGGCACATGCCACCACTCCCGGCTAATTTTTGATTTATTGTAGAGATGAGGTTTCGCAAAGTTGCCCAGGCGGGTCTTGAACCCGTGGGCTCAGGCAGTCCACTCACCTCGGCCTCCCAAAGTGCTGGGATTACAGGCTGAGCCACCAAGCCCAGCTTGATCTTATTACTTTTTAAATGGAATTTTTTAATATTCATCTAGCTTTCCAGATTAAGGTAGTTAAAATAAGCCAGGAAGACCAGGAGAACAATAATAAAGACTTCTTAATTAGGCAACGAACAGCTTGTGCCTAAAAATTTTAAACCCATGTTATTGAATAATTCTTAATTGTGAAATTATTCATGGTCATTAGTGCCCGTGAGGCACTTTTTAGATGAGCAGGCAGGTGTGTGCCTTCCATTCTGTACCTGTGGGTCTCAACCTTGGATGCGCAGCAGAATCACCTGGAGAGCTTTGAAAAGTCCTGCTGTCCGGGCTGCACCCCAGGGCAATTAAAACATAACCTCTGGAAGTCAAACCAGAGCACTGGAATGTTTTAAAGCTCTCCAGGTGACTGCAGTGTGCAGCTGAGGTTGAGACCCACTGCAGAGGTATTGTGTCTGCTGAATCAGATTATAAGTCAGTTCTCTTTGAAGACTGACTCTCTCTAGAAGTTCTTTTGAGTTTTGGGGGAAATGGTCTGGTCTGCTGAGGACTCATATCTTTCAGTGATATGCACAGATCAGCTTATGAGCTATGGTGTAATTCTGGTAAGAAATACACAGGTTTTAGTTGCCCAATACTCTTGAGCATGTTTAATATGCAGATGGGTGCGCCCTGATGGCAAACACATTTTCAATCAGCCACCACTTTTCTGCTTTTATTATCCAGTGTTTTTTAAAAAGCAATGGTGAAGGAGAGAAAAGGAAGACATTCTAGGGTTTCTCTTTGGATGGGCGAGTCCCTGGAGACTTGAGAAATATGGTTGTTACATCTGATGTCCTTATGTCTCTAGTTTGGAAGAGAAATAATCATTTTAGAATTTCTTCCTTTGGAATGACTGTTTCCAGAAGCCGTGGTCTTTCAAAATTGCTTTCTGCCTTGTATTCCTGGGTGTTTTGGTGAAGATGTGCCTGGCGTCTGGCTCTGAGCTGCTGTCACCGAGAATGCCCTGGCCTTTGACCGCAGGTGACGTCATCTGCCTTATGTATGTCACAGGGAAGATATTATAGATAAAATTGTTTTAATAAATCACAAGGTGCTGTGCAGACATTGCTGTTATATTTTCAGTGGGACTTCTGGGTTGAAGTTGGAAAGAGGACAGAAAGCCCATAGAATACACTTATGGTATTCATGTTTGGCTGTGTGAGAAGAGACAGAGGTTTTTATTTTCTAGGATTCTAAGGTAGTGGCCAAGCACTGACTCTAGTACTGTGCAGCTTACTGGTTACCCAGTTAGGTTTAATTGTCTCAACTATAAAGGGAAGCCTTAATGTTTAGCTTTCTGGGTGAATTTGGGTGTTCAGACAGTCTGGATTATATTGTCTCAGTTTAAATCTTGGCTTTGAAACTTACTGGCTGGGATCACTCAGGAAATTATTTAGTTTCTCTGTATCTCCATTTCCTCATCTGTGAAATGGGCAAATAAGTCCACAGAACTGTTGTAAGGACTAGATAAGGCATGTAGAAAACTGGGCCCAGTTCTTGGGTGTTGTCACCATAGCCTCACCCTTGAAGCCGTGGCAGTTCAGAAACTTGGGTAAGTGTTTTCCCCTCTTTTTTTTCCCCCCTCTCTTCAATAAACATTTATTGGAGACCTACTCCTGGTAGGATCTATGGTATAGATAGTGTTTATACAAAGTGAACACTCTTGTCAAGGATTTTAATAGTTTAAAATTCAATTTAAAATATTGATAAAAAATAGCCATAGGGGGTGGGGGTTGGGTGAGTAAATCCTCTCTGTTTCTGACAGGTCAGAAATGTAAGATCTCAAATGGTTTATTTGCACCAACTAGAGTGAGATCTTAAATGTCTCATAAAGTTGTGGGTATCAGTAGTTGGTCTTGGGAACTAAGCAGAGAAAGGTGGTTGACTGATGCACCCAGTGGTCCCCTGGGGCGTGGCCATGTTTCTCTGATCTAACTGGCCACTCAAGCCTGTATCAAAGCACACAGGGTGATTGGTGTTTCGTATGCCCCGTGCTGTGCTAGCCAGTGGGGTATATGGCCTCTGCCTGGATGGAGCTTCCTGAGTATCCAGAGACCCCACAGGCATTTCCTGTGCAAATGCTGGGTAGGAGCCTGAGTAAGCTTTCATTGGCTCCCTGAGTTCAAAGAAGCAGTTTGGATAAACCATCCAATTATGCACTTTTAGTATAGCATTCACAAATTGGCTTAATTGTTGCTGTGAATTTATACCTTTTCCGTTGCAAATGGTCCAAACTGAATTCCTGTTTTTCCAAGATTCTCTTAGTGTATATTTATTTGTCTTTTCTTTCTTTCTTCCTTTTTTTTTTTTTGAGTTGAAGTCTCACTCTGTCACCTAGGTTGGAATGTAGTGGTACGATCATGGCTTCCCACAGCTTCGACCTCCTGGGCTCAGGTGATGCTTCAGCCTCAGCCTTTCAAGTAACTGGACTACAGACATGCACCACTTCGTCCAGCTAATTAAAAAAAAATTTTTTTTTTGTAGAGACAAGGTCTTGCTATGTTGCCTATGGTCTTGAACTCCTGGGCTTAAGCAATCCTCTCACCCTGGCCTCCCAAAGTGCGGGATTACAGGCATGAGCCACTATGCCCAACCATCAAGATTCTCTTAGCATACACATCTCATGCTCTAATCAATTATATGTACCTTGAGTCTGCTTCAATTTTATTAGTGATTAGAGCTATTAACCAAGTTTATTGGTGATCATAATAGCCACTTGTATTATTTTTATCTCTGCTTTTCAAGACTGGAAAAAAGAATGGTTTTTAAGACTACAGAATAATTCTAGAGAAAGCTCAAATAAATTTTGTTCTTTCACTTAAAACCACATATGAAAAATGATGATAAGGAGATGATGATAGCATTCTTTTTTTTTTGAGTTGGAATCTCACTTTGTCACCCAGGCTGGAGGGCAGTGACACACTCCCAGCCACCGCAGCCTCGACCTGCTGGGCTCAGGTGATCCTTCCACCTCAGCCTTCCAAGTAGCTAGAACTACAGGCACATGCCGTCATGCCCGGCTAAATTTTTTTATTTATTGTAGAGATGAGTTCTCACCAAGTTGCCAGGGCTGTTCTTGAGCCTGTAGGCTCAGGCAATCCTCTCATCTCGGCCTCCCAAAATGCTGGGATTATAGGCATGAGCCACTGTGCCCAACCAGCATTCTGCTTTCAAGTCATTCTTTGTCAAATGATATGCCAAGGGCTTTGCACACATGTTCTCATTATGTCATCCAGCAAATGTAGGAGGTAGTGTTTACTTAGTTTTCATAGTTTACTGATGAGGGGCATTGAGGAATAACAAGGTTAGATAACTTGCTCCAGTTCAAACATCTTGCCAGTGGAATGGCTACCATTTGATTCCAGAAGGGTCTGACTCATGTATGCTTTCAACTCTACTGTGTTATTGCCATGGGCAAAATCCACAGCTATGAGGTTTGGAGAGACACGCCTCAAAAAGAAATAGGAAGAATATGTTATCTAATTCACCCCAGTATGTCCCTGACAGGCTTAGATGAAGAAGTATCCCATTTAGTTATCTTAGAGATAGAAACACCAAGCACCAAGAAAGAGAATTGCCTCAGGTCACAAAGTACCTGCTAGAACTTACTCCAGAAGCCAGGTGTTTCCTGGGCTCACACGATGAAGACTCAGTCCACACAACTGCATGCTGCACATGAATTGTTGGGGCACAAATCCATTTTGTTTTGGATAATCTGAAACCATAGTTTTAAGACTATTGATTTTGGATTGGTTTAAGACTTTTGAATTAAGACTTCTCTGTACAGATTTTGGAAAACCGCACAGGCTTTGGCGTTAGCGATCTCTTTGGGCAGGTGACTTCAGCCTTCTTTGTGTGGTGGTTGGGAGGTATGGGTGCTCATGGCACCTAGAACTTTGCAGGGATTAATTGTGATTGCTCAGTGATTGGTTTCCTTTATGACACATTTGGCATGAGTTTAGGAAAGGGAGCCATGTTCTCACTGCTATAATTATGGGTCCAGGGAAATTCCTCAGGGCCAACTTCAAGGTAGCAAAATTGGAGATTTTCTAAAAAGGGATCTCTGGTTACGCAACATAGTCATTGGGTTTGGGTTTTTATGTGTTGAGCACGGTTGACCATTTGTTTTGGACAAGGGACTTAGAACTTAGATTATGAGACGCTAAACTCTCCAGGGCAGAACTCGCCTGGTGCTTTATCTGTCTCCCCTCAAAAGAGGGAGGGAGGAGGGAGGAGGGAGGTAGCCATGTCATGGGTTGACACAGACTTGGCTCCTGAATCCCAGGAAATTAGCAACTGACAGTGAGGAGAAAGGAAGGAAGGATCACTCACGCCCCTTTCCTGACCTCCTTCCTTGCTCTTCTAGGGACTGGTTGAAAGTCCAAGAGCTCCATCGGCTAACAGGGAGTGTGCTGGATGTTCTCCATCCCTGCAGATCATCCGCCAGTTTCCCCAGACCTCTGTGGGCTTCACCACCCTGGCTCCTTTGCCCACTGACTTTAGGTTGGGTTAGACCACTGACAGGAGATTGAAGGACAAGAGAAAGAGCTCAGAGCACTTTCTCCTCTGCCCCCCTCATGTCCTGTGCCCTCCCTGCCTGAGTCCCACATACTTAGTCCTGCTGGGCAGGCCTCTTCCATGGCCCCAAGCCTTTAGGGATTCTGGTGACAGCTACTGTTTTGCACCCCTGTGCTGGGGTCAGTAGGTGCTTTCCACTGCAGCTGGCCCCTGGGTGCCTTGATGGGACTCTTAACCCTGCCTGGATGTGTACATAGTTCCTTCCACAGCCTCTCTGTGTCTGGCTTAGAACAGGTGCAGACCAGGGTGCTGTGTATGGTCAACATATGAATAGGGTCTTGCTATGCTGTTTCTGACTTCCAGTTTTATTTGGGGTAAGGTGATGGTAGCTGAGCGGTGCTGATTTTTTTTCCTTTAACTATATCTGAAAAACTTAGAGCTTCTCTCTCTTAGGCTGTAGAATCATTAAAAATGTGGTATAATTTTTAATGGTCAGAAAAACTATGGAAGCACTGATATCTCTCGCAAAAAAAAAAAAAAATCGAGAAACCTAGAAAACATTAGTGGCTGTGGTGGGTGAGAAAGAGACACACAGAGAGAGACAGAATAGAGTTTGTAAGGGCTCATTCCTCCCGCTACCTCATGGGATTTTTGAGAAGACCAGAGGCTGTTTTTAAATCGAGTGTCTACTATGTGCCATGCACAGTTCTAGAATGTAGCACTGAATGAAACACACATGGACACATGGGGCTATGTTCTGGGGAGATGGTGACTTCAAGCAAAGTCAAATAGGTAGATTACATAAAGTATTAGAAGATGATCTGTGTCGGAAGAAAAATAGTAAAAAAAAAAAAAAAGTTTTGGAAGACCTTGCAATTTGTAACAAGGCAGTCAGAGAAGGCCTTCTTTAAAAAGTGACATTTGAGGCCAGGCATGGTGTCTTATGCCTGTAATTCCAGCAGGTTGAGAGGCCGAGGCAGGAGGATTGTTTGAGACCACCCAGGACAACATAGTGAGACTTCATCTCTACAAAAAATCAAAAAGTTAACTGGGCATGGTGACACATGCCTGTAGTCTCAGCTACTCGGGAGGCTGAGGTGAAGGATCACCTGAACCCAGGAGGTTGAGGCTGTGGTGAACCATGATCATACACTCCACCCTGGGTGACAGAGGGAGACTTCGACTGAAAAAAAAAGAAGTGACCATTTGAGCACACTTTCAAAGGAGGTGGAGAGGAAAAACACCTCAGCATCTGAGAGAAGAGATTCTAGATAGGGGAGAACAAAAGGCCCACACCATTAACTGAGGGGAAATACCAAGCCCCATCTTGGACGTGTTCACTTTGAGACATCTGTGCGGTGCCCTAGGGGTGATCTCAAATGCGTGACTGTTGTCAATGTTTGGTAACTTTAAGTTTCAAATTATGTCATTCTTGGTGGCTCTCTTTCTCTGAGGTGTATTTTAAGAAAAATAAATGTTTACACCACAGTTTTGGAGGTGATTTTGAGAGTTAGCCTCGGGGCAGAATATGCAATACCTATATTTTCCATTGATTCAAAACCACCTCTGCACAGTTAGCAGATTCAAGGACACTTGTGGGAATTTCTTTCTGAGCCTAGAGCCTTTCACCGCTGTTTCATCAGCTTTGTAACAAAACCAAACCTTTTCTAGAACACAGCTGAGTGTTGTGGCATTGTACAATGAAACTTTCAGTTTGGCCACAAAAGCAGTCTCCATGCTTATGGAAATAGCACATTTCCCAAAGCTCTGAATGGCCTGTGTGTTGAAGT
Source organism: Carlito syrichta (assembly GCF_000164805.1). Lineage (NCBI taxonomy): Eukaryota > Metazoa > Chordata > Mammalia > Primates > Tarsiidae > Carlito > Carlito syrichta. The sequence goes on along the minus strand of NW_007210757.1, from coordinate 43,087 downwards.
TTTGCTGCCCTTTTAAGTATATTTTTGCTTTTAAATGTTATCCCAGTGCCTCTTTCTTATACTTTTCTCTCTACTTCTTTTTTAGAAATGTATTTCTGAAAGTCCTGTTTTCTTGTTGGTAATATCACAGTTTCTCCCAATAGAAAAGTTAGACTATAAAGAACACCAGTGTTTGTTGAGCTGCTGTTATGTTTACTACTGGGCTGGATAGCTTGCTAGTTACCCTCATGTAATCCTCAAGTCTCTGAGTTATAGATGAAGAAACAGATATGTAGTAAGGTTAAATGACTTTCATGATGCTGTGTAGCTAATTGGTGGCAAGCGTTGAGATTTAAATCCAGACTAGTGGATTTCCAAGGTTGGGTCCTCAACTCTGCTCAAGCAAAGCTCTCTCTTCAGGCAGTTGAGTTCTTCTAGATGTCAGTGCATTGCATTTTCTGGCTTTCTTACTATTGAAAGAAAGGAGAGCAGTAATGACATTTCTCTGTGCTTCTTTCATAAATGTTCCTATGAGTTTCTGGAATGTATGGAATACCCGTTGTGTGCCACATGTTTGCTCAGTGTTGGACAGGCGGCAGTGAGTACTCATGGGGCTACATTCTAGCATACATTCAATGGGGAGTTACCCGGAAAAAGGACGTGGGAGAAAGGAAGTGTGCATTGGGAGTCTGGGGCTACCTTTCCCCTTGCCTTAACTTCTCAGCCACATTGTCTAGGCCAGGGAGGTAGGGAAGAAACGCAGGGAAGGAGAAGCAGCATGAACAGAGGGCTGAGGTAGCACTGAGATGGAATTAGATATTCACAATGCACAGGCATGGTGGGTAGAGGGAGGTGAGAAGGGGAGGTCTACTACGTGGTAATGAATAACTACCGTAGCTTTGACTTTGTATTTCATGATACCATAGCAACTCTCCAAGATAGCTTTTTGGGATTGTTAAAGACAGGGGAAAAGGCAAGAACAAGAGAGAGCATGGTTGGATGGAGAATTATAAGGTTTCTGTCTTTGTCCATTGGGGCTGCTATTACAAAATACCGTAGACTGGATGACTTAAAAACAAAGAAATTTATTTCTTACAGTTCTGGAAACTGGGAAGTCCAAGATCAAGGCGGATTTGGTGTCTAGTGAAGGCCTGTTTCCTGATTCATAAATGGCACCTTCTTGCTGTGTTCTTACATGGTGGAAGGAGATGAATGAGCTCCCTTTGGCTTATCTTAGAAGGACACTAACCCCTTTCATGAGACTCAGCACCCATGACCTAATCACTTTCCAAAAGCCCCACCTCCTAGAACCTTCACACTGGTGATTAGGTTTTTCAACATATGCAATTTTGGGGAGATGCAAACATTGAGACCATAGGAGTGTACACAGACTAAATTTTTGAATGGGCTTGTTGTCAGATTCATCAAATGAAAGTGATTACTTAGGGGGAGGTTTTAATTGGGAGAACTGTTATTTGGGCTGCCTCTGCTGTGAGAAGTCATTTCTCTGAAGAGTGAGGATTGTGTGTGCATTATAGGATAGTAATCTGTAGCCTTGTTTTGGTGGAAAATTGACTTCACATAAACCCAGCAATGTCTTAAGATATGAATGTATCTACCCATTTAATATGAAATGATATAAAAACTTCCAAAACCTGCTTTAAGGGAGACAACTTTTTTGACTATAAACTTCAAACATTAGCACCTAACTAGAAGTGAGATTGATGTTTTCTAGTACAAAAGCTCCCAGGTGGCCTCATCAGAGCGGCGGCCTGAGTGGTACACCCTGCATGTCTTGCTGACTGAGGCTGGTTGTGTTAGCTTAGTGAGAGAGGTCTGACACGCCTAGCTTGACTTCATTGTTTAATGAGATTTTATCTGAGATCTCCAGCGTTTCCCTTCTTATTCAGCACAGCCAAAACTGTCACCTCTGCAAGTGAATAAGAAAACCATCCTAACCCAGCCTCCCTACTTGTATAAAAATCCTACAACAGCACCAACCTTTTCAGTTCCAGGTCCACTTATGGCCCTCAAGAGGAACAGAGGGAATAAAATGAATTGAAATGGGCCCTTTTTTATTTGTCCTACATAAATTGTTAATCACTAGGGTGAGTAGGTGAATAAATACCTTTTCTGCAAGGCCATTGTGAATATCTAAAGGTCATTGGAGCCTTTAAAAACTAGGTTAAAATGCACTTTGCACATTCCCTTGATAAATCAAGTTTTGTTGCATCTTCTTGCCCTCATTAGAGATACAGGTTTTAAGCACATCCAACCTACAGACCCGTGTTATCATTGCTTTTATTTTCTCGTAACCCCCAGAGTTATTGGGTAGATGCAGGATGAATAATGTGTTGACCTGTTTGTGTTAGAAATTTCAGAAAGGAAACTTACCTTTTAGATAAACATTGTCACTGTGAATGTCCTGTGGTCCTGAACATGTATCTTATGGACAAATAATAATACCAGCAAGCACACGAGAACCACCAGGGCCAGCGTGGCTTATTCCACCAGATCCAGCTAATTAATGGTTTCCTTTTGCCATGGTGAAGGGTGGTAGCAGGGTATTGCATTTATGATTCCCCAGTATTCTATTACTCATAACTCCTCTCAAGTTAATTGTGAGATTTTGGAAAAGTAGTTCACTGTGAATTTGACTTTGACTTACATACAAAATGGTAAGCATCATTTATGCTCTGCAGAATATTAAAGTTTGTATTTTTTAGACATTTCGATAGTTTTTTTCTTTACTTATTTGTTCATTTTTATTGTGGTGAAATACACATAACATAAAATTTACCATCTTAACCATTTTAAGTGTACAGTTTAGTGGTAGTAAATATGCTTATGATGTTGTACAACCATCATCTCCATCCATCTGCATAACTCTTCTCATCTTGTGAAACTGAAACGCTATACATTATTATTAGTTAATAACTCCTTGTTCCTCCCTGCTCCCTACCCTTGGCAACCAACATTCTACTTTCTGTCTCTATGATTTTGATTACTCTAAGGACCTCGTAGAAGTGGAACCACATAGTATTTGTCCTTTTATGACTGGCTTATTTCACATGGCATCATGTTCTCACGATTCATCTATATTGCAACATGTGTCAGAATTTCTTGCCCTTTTAAGCTGAATAAATATCACATTGTATTATAGATCATATTTTGCTTAGTCATTCATCTGTCTATAGACACTTGTTCCCCTCCATGTTTTAGCTATCAAAAATAATGCTTTAACACACATGAGTATATGAATCTATCTTTAAGACCTCACTTTCAAGTATTTTGAATACATACTCAAGTGGAACTGCTGAATCATATGGTAATGGTAATTCTATGTTTAATTTTTTTGACGAGTTAATATACTGTTTCACAATGGTTGGTGCTATATAGTTTTTTAATTAGTAGCCAACAATCCTGAATAATATTAATATCTAATTTTTTGAGGCTTAAGTTGAGAAACCAGTGGAAATGGCTGGAAACATACGACCGACTTTACTCATTTCTAGTGAGAACTGGCTTTTCTGTAGGGTGTACATGCATTGAAAATAGTTTTCTTAATTACTCAGCAATGGTTGTTGAAGTGTTTTTGATACATACCCGGTGTTCTACAATCCTTCCCACAGAGCAGGTTGGCAGACACCTGGCCAAGTCTGAACTTTAAAATGCAGGACACTTAGGAGGAAATCCCATCTAAACCACTTCCATTCTGTAGAGTCAGGTTGCTTTAGGCAAGAGGCTGCCAGTCGCAGTCATGAAACAGAAACATGCCGTGCAGCTCACCCACAAAGGCGCACTCAATAGTCAAGCATTTAACCTTTTGCTGTGAAGGAAGAAGGAGAGCAAGGAAGAGCCTCTTGTGGGTCCTAATTTTTGTGAAAACGCATCTCCAGGGAAACAAAGCCCTTGTGACTGTTGGCTTGAGTGTGACAGCTGCTAGGCTTGTTCAAGCAATGACAACGGCCTCCAGAAGAGAAATGGGCCACTGGGAATGTGAAAGAATGCGTTCTGCTTTTATGTCTGGTATGTGGTCAGCTGTCAATTAATAGAACTGTGCTGTGAGTTAGAAAACTAGACCACAAAGGGTCTTTCAGGAAGTGTTGATAATGTGGAATTATTCTGACTCTCATTGTGTCGGCTAGAAAATGGAACAATGATTGGTTCATAACAAATTGTTCAGTAGGAAAATATGTAATAAGCAGAATTGCTGGAGAAAATAACAAAGTGAATATGATAAACTTGTGGTAAAAATAAATGTAAACTTTAAAAAAAAACCCTCAGAACTGAATTTGGCTTTGTGTTTGCTATGATATTTCTTGTACTAGCTTGAAAGTGATACATTTTAGTGTAACCCTGGGGTCAAATGTAACCCACCTTATGTTTTTATAAATAAAGTTTTATTGGAACACAGCCATTTCCATTTGTTACATGTTGTCTATGGCTGCTTTCTGCTACAATGGCAGAGTTGGGTAGTTGTCACAGATACTGTATATGGCCCACAAGCCTAAAATATTGCTATCTGTCCTTGTACAAAAAAGCATGTTGACCCCTGTTCTGGAACCTTGTCACTCAAAGCAACATTGGTGATTCACTGGACCATAAAAGTTTGAGATACACTAGCCTAAGGCTGGTTCTTCACCTGAGGCTTCATGAAGTTTCACTCATTGGACTCTATGAAATTAGATGTACAATTCTGATAATATACAAATGTGTAGTTTTTGGCATCTCCACTCCCTCTGAAGTGGAGGGGTCTGTGCCCCTCATCACTTTCTCAGAATGATCTGTAACCCCCCAGAATTAAGAATCACTGGGCTAGAAAGAAAGGTTTCGATCAGAATGAATTCATGTTTGTAACCACAGTCACAAAGGGTCTCATTCCTCTACACCAAAAATAGGCCCAGCTCAAACTCGTTTACTTATTATTCTTAAATAAAGAATATAGATTTACAGCACAGCAGCAGCATATGACATTTTGTAACTATTATTAATGGATAAGGTACTATTTCATGGATATTGGTTCCTTGAGCCTTAATAGCTAGTGTCATATCGCATTGTTGGCCTAGAGATATTTATGACATGCCTCTCCCACCTTGGAAAAGTGAAAGCTCTGATGTCCAAAACTGTAGGCCTTTGTAGTGACGTTTTATGAGAAACTAGAAATCACTGCTTAGTTAGCCTGACAGTGTTGCTAAACTTCCATCATGTATGGAACTCTGTAGGAATTTCTAAAAAGCAGAAGATGGAATTTAAAGTGAGCTGGGCCTGATTTCTGATCCCCCTTCTCATGAATGACTGTTCCGTGTGCCCCTTGGTCTTTCTTATCCCATGCCAATGTCCTCCAGTCGGCAGCAGGAACCAGAAGATTTCTGTGTGATTTTGTATTGCCAAGGTGGACAGATGCTTCTGGAGATGGAAGCCAGGCAGAATCACCCTGTGATTTCAGAGGAAGAAAAAGGAAGGGAGGTCAGAAATGCAGGACTTGCTGAAGAGATCAAGCCCTGGGGTCAAAACACTGCCTCCACAAAATGATAAAAGTACATATGAGGGGGGGCCCACATAACCTGGAATTTATTTATTAAAAAATGCGTATTGATTCTTGCATGTTTAAATTTCAGTCACCTTCCAAGTGCCTGTCATTTAGTGGATGGAATATACCCCTCAAGACACTTTTTCCACTGCTCAAAACAGTTTTTGAACTCGTTATTTTTCTTGCATTTTAGTGCTTTTGTTTCTTGTTTCACTTCTTTCACATTGGCAAAATGTTTTTCTTGGAGGACTTTTTTCATCCAGGGAAACAAACAAACAAAAGAATGTCACTGGGGCAGGCAGGATCAGGTGACTAGGAAGGGTGGGGCATGGGGATCATGCTATTTTTGGTTAAAAACTGCTGAACATTCAGCATGGTGTGGGCAGGTGCTCTTGTAAATTACCTATCATGAAATGGGCAAATGCATTGCAAGAATCTCCAAGAAAAAAAGAAATAACTAAATAAATCACTGAAGCTGAATGCAGCCTCTCACAACAACACTAGCTGGCACCCTGATGCCAATGGGTTCATAGAACACCTAGCAGGAGAAACCTGTCCTACCAGGGGCCTGCCCTCCAAAAGATAGTTCTGATTTTTGGAGGATCTCTTTTCATATCATTTTGCTGTACTATCTGTGCATTGGAGACTAGTGTAGGGAAAGGTGGACTACCTCTATTAAAAATGTAGATTCTTTTTTGTCCTGATTTTCAATGGAGGACTTCTCTGGAACAAAAAGGTCCCTGTTTGCTAGGTCAATACCATTCTGGACCCTGGGTTCTGGGAACTGGAATGGAGTTGAACATGGTTCATGCTGGGTTCTCAGGCTACCTGGGGCCCAGGTACTCTGAAGGGTAACCTTTGAAACTAGAAGTTAGAAGCAAATGCAGATTGGTATGGAGTATGGCACGATGGTGCAATCAGACGGAGCCAGAGTTCCCAGACCAGAGAGTGAAGATTTGGAAGAGAAGAAGGACCTCTGAGAGACAGAATACTCACTCTTCCATCTCCTGTGCTATAGCCACAGCCCCTTGGGGTCATGGGTTTTGAGGAAAAGAAAAGACAGAGTAGGATCCCAGGAGATTTTACTAATGTTGAAGCTTTCCTGCTTCAGGGGAGTAAGACTTTGGACGTTGTCTTAGTCCATTCAGGCTGTTTTAACAAAATACCATAGCCCAAGTAGTGTATAAATTAGAAAAACTTTTTCTCACAAAACTATTTTCTCACAGTTCTGGAGGCTGGGAAGTCCAAGACGAAGGTGCTGGCAGGTTCAGTATCTGGTGAGAGCCTGTTTCCTAGTTTATTGGTAGCATTTTCTTCTTGTGTCCTCGCATGGAGAAGGGGTGGAAAAGCTCCCTTGGTCCTTTGTTAAAAGTGCATTAATTAATCCCATTCATGAGTTCCAACTCACATGACCTGATCACCTCCAAAAGGTCCCGCACCTCCTAACACTATCACTTCAGGGAATGGGATTTCAGCGTATGAATTTTGTGAGGACATAAACATTCAGAACATAGCAGGAATCTCCATCAGATCTGCCCTGGCCAAATCTGGGCCTGTTTCAGCAAAATAAAAATAGCAGTAATAGATTATAATGCACTGAATAATATAAGATACATGAGCACAAATAACTATAAATAACAAGTAAATACATGAGAATGGTCTACCTTCAGTAGAGTGCCAACTAATAAAGAAGAGAGATTTTTTCCCTAAAAACTCATTTGTCAATCATTATAGTTATAATTAACTCTGGCTGGAAATTTTAAAGAATGCTAAAATTGGTGAAAGTTTGATGAGGGATAGGATATTAATACCGCTCAGGGTATTGTTCCACAAAAGTACCTGTTAAATACAAAGGGAGGAGGAAAAACCAGGGAGGCACAAGCGATCAATGTTAATAACATAACACAACCACCTGCTAGGATGGAAAGAGAAAGTTGCAGCATCACACCTGTCATACCCTCCCCCACCCCTAAAACATACCAAAGTGTAATCTGAGCCTGTTCATGAGAAAAGATCACATAAGGCCAAATTGAGGGATATTCCATGAAAAAACTTCTGGCAGTCTTCAAAACTGTCAAGGTTATACAAGTCGAGAAAGGACTAGGAACTGTTCCAGACTAAAGGAACATGGCAAAAAAAAAGGCAACATGTGATTTTAACCCTTTGTGCTATAAGGAGGACATCTGGTGAAATTTGGGTGGGATCTGTGGTGGTGTATCCAGATCAATTTCCTGATTTTAGTAGTTGTACTGCAGTTATGTAGGAAAGACGGTGAGCATGCAGGGATGATGGGACCTCAGGTCTGCAGCTTACTATCAAATGATCTGGGGGGGGGGATTATTTTTTGTTGTTGTTGTTTAGTTTTTGCAATGAAGTGGGATCCAGTTGGTAATCATTATGTTTATTGAAGTTGTGGAAGATAATGGCAAAGTTCAGCTCAGATTGCAGAAGTGTGAGAAGGTGAGAGTGGACTGGCAGTTGCTAATACCTTCAGCAGAGGAGCAGGTTCCTGTGGGGACATGGAGGATGAGAGAACAGATGGGATGTTATGTGGTCAGTTTAGGGTAAAGGAGCATCAACCCACAAATGGAGGGAGTAAATGGGAGTCAAGGAGCTGAGTCTGGAGGAAATCCTGGGTTGAGGCTTTGATAGATCTGGATGTGGAGGTGAAAGCTGGTCCTCGAGTGGGGCTTTGAGCAGCTGATGGGCATCAATCAGTGTATGCTGCCCTTGGCCAGCCCTCTGGTGCCATCCTGGGAAATGGCGGCTCCTCCTTCTCTTCCCAACTGTGAATGTTAGTGCTGTCTGGGGACAGTCTGTGGCTATCTATAGATGCTTTTGGACCAAGCTGGGGATTTGCCAGGGACTTCAGAAGGATTACGACAGCTCATTCTAGATAGGGAGGTTAATTTACGTTCACACTGTGGTCCATTTCATTGAATCTTGGTTCTCTTAGATGTACTTCTGCTAATGCTAATAAAAATCTGGTTGACTCAAAGTACAGGTCCAAAATGTGAGGATTTAGGACTCTTCCGTCTTTGGTGATAGGGCTGATCTTTGGAGTCTTTTGTGATTGCTGCTCTGGTTCTTGAACATGCCAAAGCAAATAAAAAACTGAAACGGAAATCTGAAATTGAATTATAGGACTGTTTGTGTTTCATATTAATTTAATTCACCAAAGGATATGAATGCCTAGTATGTGCTTAGATGCTATGGTGTGCAAAGATAAAGAATATGTGTTTCCTGCTCTAGAGGAAACAGAGTTTGGTGGGGGTGAGAGTTGTGAATGAACAAGTAATTATAACATATCATGGGAATTGTTTAATAGGGGCTGAGGAACTGAGGGCAGGGAGCCTCTAACTTTGTATAGTGGAGAGGGAAGCTTCAGGTCAGAGGAACCGTGTGTGTTTCTTCAAAGACAGGCACAGAGTAATCAGAGGTTGGAGGGTACAGAGCTTGGGGGGAGGGCATGAGAGTGGGAGATGGGCCTGGATGGAGTAAGAGCTGGACCTCCAAAGACCTTTTGGGCCAGCTCTGCAAAGCCTGAAGGAAAGAGTGCATTCGGGTGCTGTGAGCCAGGAACTCTGCTAGAATAGAATAGAAATTGAGTCAAGAAAAGCACAAAATTAGGAAGCTTTATTTTGTGGATCCTCATGCTAATTGTTTAAAGGGCAATTGGCAGCTTTTCTAGAAGTGTGAGTGACTTGGCAACCCTGTTTTGAGTCTTTATTTCCCCATCAAGAATCTTGACGGTAAAAGGAATAACTGAGAAAGTGAAATAGAGATCTATATGAGGTATTTTGTTATGTGGGGATACAGATGAGTCTTTAGTATATATATTTTTTAACTTTTTATTTTGAAAAACATCAAATTCACAGAAATATGGAAAGGATGATACCAAGTCACTAGTCCTAAGATTTTGCCACATTTGCAGACATTATGATATTTCACCCTGGAATACTTCCAGCAAATATATCTGAGAATGAGTTCATTCTCCTAAATAATCACAACACCATTCTTGCACCCAAGAAATTTATCATTAATTCAGTAACATCATCTAATATACAGCTCATATTTTAAAATGTCTTTTATTGCTATGAGCTCTTTTCCTCCTCAATCCAGGATCTCATTGTGTTTTGTGCGTTATATTTGGTGTCCTTGTCTCCTTAGTCACTTATAATCTAGAACAATCTCTGCTTTTTGTTTTCCTTTCCATGACTGACAGTTTTGAGGCGCCAGTACCAATCCTACATGTCTAGTCGTTCTCGTGATTAGCTGCAAGATGAACGTTTTGGCGTGATGATTTCTAAGTGATGTTGTGGCCTTCCCATTGCATCATCTCAGGAAGCATGATGTTAGTCTCTTTCATTGTTGAGGGTGCTAAGTTTGATCTTTGGTTAAGGTGATACCTGCCAGATCCCTCCATTATAAAGCTAACTTTTCTCTTTTATCATTTAATAAGCAATCTGTGAGCTGATACTTTGAGACATGTAAATATCCTCCTATCTTTCAAAAACCTTTCACCCAATGATTTTAGTATCTGTAGATGATTCATGCTTTAATCAGTTACTACACTGGAAATGGCAAAATGATTTTTTTAAAAAATTGATCAATAGTTTTTCATGTATAAGCTAGCATTTGTCTGTTTAAAAGGAAAAATCCTCCTCTCTATTCCTGCCTTTCTTTCTCCTTCTGTTTCTTTACTTTTTTTTTCCTTTGAGTGTCACTATGGAGTAATGGTTTCTTTTTAAAAATTCAGTGTCTTATCAAACATTGCCATCTGTCTTAGCCAGCCATGGGCTACCATAACAAAGCACCGTAGACTGGGTGGCTTATACAACAAGAATTTATTTCTCATCATTCTAAAACTGGGAAGTTCAAGATCAAGGTGCTGACATGATCAGATTCTAGTGAGGGCTCTTTTTCTGTTTTGCAGATGGCAGCTTTCTTGCTGTATTCTCATTTGACAGCAGAGAGACAACTGGCCCTAACCTTTTCCTCTTCTTATAAGGGCACTAATCCCATTATTTGGGCTTTCTGCAAACCTCTTGACTTTATCTAAAGCTAATCACCTCCCAAACACCCTATCTCCAAATATCATCACATTGGGAGATAGGGCTTTAACATAGGAATTTGGATGATACAAACTATTCAGTCTATAGCACTATTATTTTTTTTCTGATTTTCACATGTTGCACTGCTGGCTGGCTCCTGGGGCCTTTGACATGTCCCCATCATTCTTACTTGATGACACAAAAGTCAGGTTCACTTTGCATTTTTCCTGCCCTAGACCTGGAATCTACTATTTCTCCAAGGGTTTTTAGATCTTTATAGTGAGAAATGGTATTTAGAAACCAAGATCTAAGAACTAAGTGTGCTCATTGTTACCGGACTGTCATTGTTTCAAGGCCTTTCAGTTGACAAAATTTAGAAATATGTATATTATTTAAAATCATGAATGTAATCTGATGGTTTCAATTTAAATTCTTACAGTTATGTTCCTTTTCACCCTTACTTATTTTAATCTCTTTTTCCATGGTGACACGCCTTGTTTTCTGATAACATCAATACAATTGCTTATTTGTTTTAGCGTACAGTATATGCAAAATAGTTTCTGAATTACTACTATACTAGCATCTATACCAATACCAACAAACTAAGTAAAGTTCAAGACTGGCTTTTCAGTTTTTAGTTATCATCATCATCATTATTATTTTTTGAGTTGGAGTCTCACTCTGTCACCAAGGCAGTGACACAATCATGTCACCACAGCCTTAAACTCCTGGGCTCAAGTGATTCTCCTGCCTCAGCCTCCTGAGTAGCTGGGACTACAGATGTGCACCACCATGTCTGACTAATTTTTCTACTTTTTTTTTTGTAGAGACAGTCTCACTTTGTTGGCCAGGCTGGTCTTGAACTCTTGGCCTCAAATGATCCTCCTGCCTCAGCCTCAGCTTCCCAAATTGCTGGGATTACAGGTGTAAGCCACTGCACCTGGCTCTATTACCATCATTGTTATTAAATAATGTATCTCACTGAGGGTGTACAGGTGCTTGTGTTCAAAAGTTACTTCAGAAGTTTCTTGAATGTGATTTCATTGTCTAGTTGAGTTGAGTTTACTTGTTTCTGTTTAATTTTAGGGTACTGTAATTAGTCTGTCTTTTCTGTGTATATTTTTTGTAAAAATAAGCAAATATATATTTATTCTTTCACCTTGCTTTTTCTCACTTGACAATTTATGACCCATGATAAATGTTCATAAGCCATTCATAAACATCTTTCTTACTCTTTTTTTGCAAACACATTCTGTTCCATAAGGTGGACATAGTTTAATCAATTTCCTCTGGATAGAAATTTAGATTTTTTTTCTACTGCAAATAGTGGTGAAATGGATTACCTTTCGAATATGTTAGTTTGTGCTATGGAGTTAGTTGTATTTTCAGGATGAATACTTACAAGTGGAATCACAGCATCAAAAGATAAAATCATATGTAATTTTATCAGATAATGCCTTATTCCCCTCCTCCCATTTTTTTTTCTCAATAGCAAGTTTGAGACTGCGTGTTTTGAAATAGATTGCTAGAGGCCTTTTTATCTGGATAAGGAATTATTAGTGCCTCTTGACCTCTATTGACACTGAAGTCACCCAGGGAACCTTTTCTTTTTGCAAGTCATTGTATTGGGACCTTATTCTAGACACTGGTATATCAGGTTTTCAGTAGACATTATGGAACATGAATTCAAATTATTTTGTAGCAGTGTCATCTAACATCTCATTTAGTTACCTACCCAGGAACCTTTTCCTTTAACTAACTTACCATTCTGTGAGGGGATAAATAAAAGCATGCTGATAATGCATCATTCTTATTATAATCATGATTTCTGAATTGCCTACAAATACTGGTGGCAACATATCCTTAGTTTTTCAAAAAAGATCTAGTTTCAACCAGTTTTCATTCATTCTACAAGCTTTTATTGGGCACTTGCTGGGTGCCAGTCATTGCCTAGGTGTTGAAGAGAGTATAGGACAGACCAGATCCTCATCCTGAGGGTCATCTTTGTAGTTGAGGGAGACACAGGTAAAGAAGTGTCCATTGAGGCCCTCAGTTGGCCAAATGCTGGGTGTGTCTGTAAGTTCTTCCCGTTAAGAAACTTGCTTTCCAGTGGGGAAGACACAAGTACACAGAAGATGATCTTTCTAGGAAGGGGTCCTAGGAGAACCCAGAAGTTGCATCTAACCCAGCTGGTGGGGCAAGGGAAGGCTTCTCAGAAGAGGTGGTGGACATTTGGGCTGAATTTTTTCAGGCCAAGAAAGAGAAGTACAGCAACCCAAGCTAAGAGAATGAAACACTTACAGCCCAGAGAAGTGCATTGCTTTTAGAGAAGTACAAGTGGTTCAGAGTGGCTGGTGTGGGGATTCAAGCCAGAACATAACAAAAATAAGACTGGACAACTAATCAGGGGCCACATCTTTTACTTCTGTGTCTGGTGCATAGTAGGTGCTCAATAAATTATTGGATGGTTGTTTGGATGAATGATGACTTACTGATTTATGGAATAGAGTGGGTCTGCATCAGCTTTTTGCTAACCATACTCATAATTAAAGGAATTGGTATTCTCAGTGTATGTGATATTTTGTCTTGTGGATTAAACTTATTTTTTTTTTGTGCACATGTCCATCAGATAATAAAATAGCCATAATTGAGAGAGGTCACCTTCAGTAATATATTGCCCCTTCTAGATTTATGGACAGAAAGAAAAATCTCTTCAAATTGTTGTCACAGTGTTTTTGTCTCTTTATCTGCTTATTATAATCCAGCTTCAGGGATAGATGACATTTAAAAATGCATAGTCCCTTCGGCCCTGAAGTGCTCGTAATGTTTTCCCATCCGCTAAAGAAAAATAAACAAATGAGACTAACAGACATCCCATGTGTTCAGTTATGTTAGCTCTGGAATCACTTCCTCAGGAAATTGTGTTTGTGTGTGTCTGTGGTTCTGTGGTCTCATTGATATTCCATTAGACGAAACACAGGAGACTTTCAGCAACCAAAGTGATCATCTGAAGGATGGGAGATTTGGTGGAAGTCGAAATGGGACTTGCACCTCTAGCAGTGGAAGATGTGAATCGCCTTAGGTTTGGATTTCTTGCAAACTTTTCTACCTCTTCCCTCTTTCTGATGTAGGTTAATTTTGACCTTGTTTTATTTTAACTTACTCGATAACTTGAGAGCATTAGAGAATTATTTTCTGAAATAGACTGGCGGTCTCAATAAACCAATTTAATCTGATTCTTGTGACCTACATCAGCTGATGGTTTGTGAGAAATCTATTTTCATTTAAATGTGTATTTGTTGCTTTACTCCTTGCATTGCATGTCTCTGTGAAAGGTGTCAGAGTAGACATAAAGCCAGGAAATAGTGATTTTTCTCTGTTGGTAGAAGTCGGTGGATTTTAGTAGAAGCATAGACTCGGAGTGGAAGGAAACACTGCCATCCCTTCACTGGCAGTGACTGAATTACCATGTAGTGAATTTCTTCTGCTTTGATACATATCTTGAATTAAACAGATACAGATTTTTGATATTGTTGCAGTTACACATGAAATGGGAACAGGGTGGCAAAAGCTACAGCAATGTCTCCATATGGAGTGAAGGTCATGATATGCCAAGTGGCAAAATAAATTATCATCAAATGACTTTAGTGATTGAAAACACATTATCTGTATCTGGCAAGACCCAATAAACAGGTGGGCTCTAAATACTGGGTGGTTTCTAAATTCCTATCCATTTTATTTGCCGGCCCCAAAGACTGTTTTCATTATTTTCAGCTTGTAAAATGCATGCTTGTTAAATTAGGCTGTTTTTTAAATTCATAGGTAGAACTTGGGTAATTAAAAAAAAAATTAACTGACTGATTTTAGATACTTTTGTGACTATTCTGAGAAAGAGTAGTTATTGAGAATTTTTTTCACAAAGGAAATGAAAGCTGAAACCCTGTAAGTTATTGGAGGATTAAACAGGCTTAATTCAATTGGGTATGCATGGCTGTTTGGGAAATATATTTGCCTTACTGAATTGGGATAGCAGTTTTCACCAAATGAGACTTAATCACTTTAGCTAAAACTAGCTTAGGACATATAAATATTTTGTATTGTAAAAATCGATCTTTTTATTTTGTAAGTGGTTTTAGTTAAGTAGTATGTATATATACATGTGCACTTAAAAGTGAAATATCCATATAGTGCGTATAACAATACAGACTTTCCCACTTGTGCAAATCTAAAGTGCTTTAGAATGAATTCACCTCAACCAAAAAAAATTCTTTTGTATTCGTAGGAATTACTATTAAGGGTTGATTACTACTGATTAATTCAAATATTTAATGATTCTCGATAGTTTAAAACTCTGACTTGAATATTTTACTTCATCTAAAATTGAATACATTTAATATTATGAAGGATAATTGCAATGACTAACAAAACCAGTTTAAGGCTTAGGAATTGTGTCTTTTAGTTTCAAGAAAATGAATTGGATTCGATGTGGCCTATATGTACAAATATACTTAAAGATCATGGGACACACACACATACATACACACATATATCCACATAATATTATATTTAGAATACTGTTTACATTTTAAATAGGTTACTTTTAAACAAATGTTCTAGAAGTAAATTTATTCTTACTGATAATGAAACTTTGAGTTTTATCATTTAACAGGACAACTTATTTTGCATTAGAAGTCATATACGTGTAAAATTTTTACATAAAAGGAATCAGTGCTTTCTATTCAACGTAGAAATTGTATTTACAGTGTTTTTTTTCTTTTTTCTTTGTGGATGACTGATGACATGCTGAAAGGGGTGAGCACTGTCTTCTAAATTGCTTGTGTTTTTCCCTTACATCTTAAATACATACGTTGTATGTGGTCTTGGATATAAAAATGTGCATAATCCATAACCTCACATTTCAGTTTCTGGCTCCTTAGAAAGTTGAATATTCTAATTATCGAGATAATAAGAGCGCGAGAGGCAGGCATGCATTTTCATCCTGGCGTGATTTAATAAATGAGCACCCGGATATGCCATCTCCTGTGCTGGGCAGGCTTCATTAATCTGTAAAATGTATCTGTTTAAAGAGGAAGAAGGAGCTCAAGCTAAATAACCAACAAAGGGGAAGAGGACGAATCCCAGGATTTCCCTGAGTTGATTCTGTAATCACAGCCCAGTGTTTAGAGAGGAAGAGGTCTACAAGATGAGACATGGCTGTGGACAGAGACATTGTGGAATATTTAGTTGCATCTTTCCGGAGAACAGAAGAATTTAAAGGTTGCTAAGGTTTGATTTCTGTGAATTTAAATATGTGTGATCCATAGCCTCTTCCACCTCCCCATGTTTTTCTAGAAGGCCTGTTAATCTTTTTATTATCTAACCATCAACTTGGTGAAATATAACTTCACAGAAATAAAAGTATGTGGTAAAACTAGTTTCCCGATAGTTGTCTAAATTTTACACAGAAGTCAGGACTTTAGTGGTTACAAACTTTCAAGATGCAGAGAGTACTGGCCATCTCTGTAATCTCAGAGCCTTCCTTCCTCACCGTATTTTGTTAGAACTGCACCCTCAAAGATGCTACCTCTATCCAATTGCCTCCTGAGAAACCTGGAGATCTTTCTCGCATTCCTCCCTCACTCTCCCGTTTCTGTCTTCTTCCAAACAATCTCCATGCCCTCCTGGTTTGCTCTTCCCTTTTCCCTCCATCCCCACACCTTCCTTCTACCCTTGGCTTCCTGACAACTTCAGTTGAACCCCTGCCAATTCACGCCCCACTCTGCTAAAAATAATAATAATCATGCACAATTGAGTATTAGCCGTAGAAAGGAAGGAAATTCTTATGCATGCTATGACAGGGTGGGCCTTGAAAACAAGCTTAGTGAAACAAGCCAGACAAATATTGTATGATTCCACTTTAATGAGGTACCTAGAGGTGGCAAATCCATAGAGACAAAAAGTAGAATAGAGGGTACCGGGGGAAGGGGCGGTGGGGAGTTATTGTTGAATGTGTACAGAGTTCTGTTTGGGATGATGAAAGAGTGATGGTTACACATTGTGGTTACTCAATGCCATTGAATACACACTTTAGAATGGTAGTAATAATAATGCAGTTATAATCATTATACTTTATATAACCCTCTGGTCTTCCTAAGCCCTTTGGCCTATGAGATGAGATCCAAACTCTATGAAGTAGAAAGAAGGGGACCCAGTGTCTCTGTTATTCCTGGGATTCCCACCTCCTCTCACAAAATAAGGACTTTTGCATCTAGCCTCCTCTCCTTGGATACTTCTGCCTTTCTGGACACGCCTTACTTAGGATTGGAAGAGGAGGGGAAAAGGCCCTGCTTTGGGTGGTCTTCTGCCCCTTTTCCCCTCACCTCTTGGTCCTCTTGTTCCTTCTTCACTCCCTCCCCTCTGTTCTCTGTCTCCCTCCCTCCCTCCCTCTAGACCTTGTGTCCCTCTCTACTCTTGCTGCCCCCTAGTGACTCCGTCCATCTCAGCCCACAGGAACAGCCTCTCTGTTCCCTGGGACCAGAACACCAAGGAGAAGGGCCATTTTGGCTGTGGGGCCCAGCCCTGTCCTGTCCTCTAGCCCTGCTTTGGAGCAGTGGAACCGAGGTCAGATCTTAACTCCCATCTGTGTCTGCTCTTCCACTGGGCTGTGCTGATAGGTTGATGAGTTAAGACAGCTCAAGCCCGCCACCCTGCTTGGCAGACTGTCCTTCAGGCTGTGCCCGAGTCTCCTTCCCGCCTCATCTCATAGTGATGTTAGCAGAAAGAGCGAATCACTTGCCTGGCACTGTTTTACATGCTTATCATGTATGAATGCACGCTTATCTTAACAACCCTATTGGGTAGGAACTGTTATGACCACCCTTTTACAGAGATATTGGAATCACTTCTTGGAGGCCATAGGCTCTGGTTTCTGTGCTTTTGCATCTTGCTGAGTCCTCCTCCATACAATGTCTTGCCTTGAGAAATCCTTCTTGGCTGCCCCAGACGGGCATAGGTTCTCCTTCTTCTGGTTCTACCTGATTTTCCTGTGTGAAGCCCAGGTCGCACTGTGTTGCGGTTGTCTTCATGTCTATCCTGGTTGTTTGTGTCCCAAACTGGCCTTCTGGGAGAAGGCCCCAAACTTAGAGTAGTGCCTTGTACTCGATACATATTTGATTACCTGCATTAATAGTAGTGTTTGTTACTATAGGGTGTTCTCTGGGAAATATGAATGTGAAGATATATGAAGACTTTATTGCCAATCATAGCATTAGGTCATCTAAAAGTACTCTCAGAATGTTACCACTCTTTCTTAAACCAAAATCTGTGGATTGGATTTTAAATATACACATCCACAGGATGCAAAGGCACCCAACTGGAGTCCCAGCTACTCAGGGGGCTGAGGGGAAAGGATCACTTGAGCCCAGGAATGCAATACTAGTGTGCTACGATCACACCTGTAAATAGCACCTGCATCCCAGCCTGGGTGCAGACCTTGTTACTTATTTGAAAGGAAGAAAGAAAACAGAAGGAAGGAAGGAAGATTCAAAGGTGGAAAACAGAGTAGTGGCCACCAGGAGCAGGGTAGGGGCAGGAAGGTTGGATGAACTGAATGAGACACAAGGGGACCTTTTGGGGTAGAAATACAGAGGATGCCAAAAGAACTTTAAGCAAGGAAAAAGCTCTATTAAAACGATAATACTCCATGGATGCTGATTAATACAACTCACATTTGACTTCTGCAATTACAAGAGGTGCTCAAAGTGGTTACCATCAGCGTCCAGACACTTCTGATTACGGCAAACTAAAAGTAATATGTAGATCACATCTCAAAGTGTGTATACAATTTTTTGGCACCCCAGTATCTTGATTGGCATAGTGGTTACATGGATGAGTACATTTGTCAAAACTCATCGAACTGCACTCTTAAAATATGTGCATTTTATTGTTGATACACTTTACTCAAAGTTGACTTTAAAATAAATATGAGACAGCAAGAGGAGAAATCTTCCTGGATTTATCTTTAGGTTAGGAGAGATAGATTAATGATGGATGACAGCGGATTGCACTGCTGTTCAGTAGCTAGTTTCAGATTTGTACCTTTTCTTGCCTTCTTGCCTTCTTACCTTTCCTAAATGGAAAATCAGCCGTCATTGAGTTACTGCAGCTGGAAGTAAGAAAAAGCAGAAGTAATGAGCAGACTGACAACTGACTCCCTGTGGTGCTTAATTTTAGTACCAGTGCCTTTAGGAATTCTTTGCAACTTCAGTTTGAAGCTTAACTTGTGCGATGAATCATCAATATTGAGGGTAGGTAGGGAGATTGCAGCAATAAACACTCTCTGTTCAGAGAAAATAATGCTATGAATGGCTTTTGAATAGGCTTATTGAAAGAGATATCTGTAAACCCTTCTAGGTTTTTAATTTGCCATTCATTTCAAATGTTAATATAGAATGTTCTCTGGGTAATTTACAGAAATTTTAAGAAATATATATTTTTTAATGTGTGAAAGTAAATGAGTCTAACAGTTTGGTGTTTTTTTGATTGTTTGTTTGTTTTTTAGTTGATCCAAGACTGTCTCTTCCCATGTCTCCTTTCAGCCTTAGGGTGCCTCCAATTAATGAAGCTCTGATCACCATAAATCATACATGTTCTTTAGTGCTTTGAAAGAAGACTCGATGTGTTTGGAGAATTTACCTGATGTTCTTTCTTGATGGTAAAGATGAAATTACCATAAGATACTGCTGTATAGAGCTGAGATTACCCTGGCCAAATCTAAATTTGTTTAGCTACTTTGTGGCCTGCTGTCACTGTGCAAATGAACACAAGGATCATGTCCAAAGTTCATACTAATTATCACCATTATTATGGAATTATGTCCAAAGTTCAGAGGAATGTCTTTGTGGAGTTCCATCACAGAAGGACTTGCCTTTAATCTGGAGCTATCATAATGACTTCTAGTATCATTGTCCATTTTGTCGACATAATAGATCCATATTTCTAAAGATGAAGAAAGTTTGGACCACTACTTGTATGTTCTCACTAGTGGTATTAGTACTTGTTGTTGGCAGGGCAGGGAAATGCCGGTCATTGTTAATGTTCTTTGCACAGCAATCTTTCCTCTTGTCTGGAAACAGTCATTTTTAAAAAAATCATTGCAGTCATAAGCCTTACTATCTCCAAAACAGAATGCACAATAACTTTGAAAATATTTTGCATTCTGTAGCTTGACGAAAGCTCAGATAAGGTAACTGTTGTTACAGCAACAAGCTGATTTCCAAGCTGGTTTCTGGCAGTTGTCTCCAGAGGAATATACTGAATTTAAGAGATTAAAGGAAGGGCCAATGGGAAATGATGTAGAGGTGTGGTCAAAAAATACTGTTTTTGTAATGCAGATTTATTAGAACTGTTGGGACTGAAAAAGCTTGTTTAGTGTCTGAGGTCTGCAAATTAAACTGACAAAAACAGGTTAACAGGAGAAAAAGTTTATTTAAGCATGTAAGACATGCTCAGTAATGAGTAACTCTAAGGCGTTGGTTCAAATTTGGGACTTATATACCTAATGTAGTAGGAGAAAGGGAGTGAGTTGCAAGGGTTCTATGGGAAGAGCAAATAATTACCTTTAGGAGAGGTGAATGGGCTTTTAGGAATACAAATGAGAGGTAAGAACATTAGTGGTCGTGTGTGTTTATGCAGATGTGAGTGTTCATTCTGTCTTCCTCATGGTCATGTAACTGCCCTGGAGAGGGGATTTATGGTAGACTTTCCATGGTTTCTCTCTTGGGAACAGACCTGAAGAGGGAGTTTATGGCAGTTCTCATTCCTCAGAAGTTTCTGCTTTTAGTCAGATAAGAGACTCCCCACAAGGCTTCTTTCTCTATCTATTGAATCTCAAAAGTCTTCAGCTTAAATTAATCTCTATACCAACTCTGGGGGTCTGAGTGGGTCCCCACAGAACATAGACTTGCCTGCTCTTTGACATATTGTCTATGACAGCTTTCACACTTTGATGGCAGGGTTGAGTATCTGTGAAAGAGACTGTGTGACTCACAGCCCTAAAAGTTGCAAATATGACCTCCTCTTTATAAGAAAAGGATATGGGTCTCTGATATAGATAAAATATAATGGGAAAACATTTAAAAATCAAATTGACTTAAAGTGTCAATTCTAAAATTTGTAGCTGGGTAAAAAATTAGGCATGAAGAACATGTGTGGTTCATTTTATAAAAATGCAAATTTATAGCCAGGCATGGTGGCTCATACCTGTAATCTCAGCACTTTGGAAGGCCAGGGCAGGAAGACTGCTTGAGCCCAGGAGTTCAAGACCAGCCTGAGCAACATAGTGAAACCTTGTCTCTACAAAAGTTTTTAAAAAGTGAGCCAAGTGTGATGGTATGTACCTGCAGTCCCAGCTACTCAGGAGTCCGAGGCAGAATGATCACCTAAGCCCAGGAGGTTGAACTGGGATTGTGCACTCCAGCCTGGGCGACAGTGAGACCCCAACTCAAAATAAATAAATAAATACAAGATGTGAATTTACACACAGGAAGTTTGGGCCTTTGGGGGTCCTTTGTAACCCTGGCCATGAGGAGTAGGGGCAGTGGAGGGCTGTAGCGGGGAGAGGCCTTGGCTCTCCAGGGAACGTACTTACTCAGAGACCCTTTCAGTCTTGAATGCTCAAATCCTAGCCCTTTAACCATTAATCTCTAGCAATGATGTCATGTACTACCCTGGCTTGGGACTGTCTTTAGACCTCGTCTTGAGGCACCACCTTGAACTCTTGCATCTTTTGAGGCTTGTGAGCCTTGAGCCTGCCTGGCTGCCTGGATGATGTTGACAGAATCACCTGTGGTGCTTAACCAAATAAAGGTAATGTCAGTGTCCTTCTCCTCACTTTTCTTGCTATCTCCGGTGTCTCTGGAGTACGAAAAAAAAAAGCGGGTCAGCTTGTAGGCTCTTTGAGTTCCAGTATCCTTTCCAGCTCTGACGGGAAGGGATAGTTCTTTGTTTAGTGATGCTGTCTATCCCTGTATATGACCAACTGAATATACATGGTCAGTTGAAGAAGAGTTTCTTTCCAGTGCTCTGTCTACCCTTCCCCCTTTCCTGTGATTTCCTTTGTATAGTTCTTCCTTCCAGTTGTATAGCCAGACTCCTTCAGGGCAAGACTCTTGTTTGCCGTGGTATCCTCAGTGCCTTGAATAATAATACAGAAAGTGGCTTCGCAATAAATATTTGTCTACCCTACACTACATGTTTTATAGATGTCCAACCATTGGTATGACTTAGTAGAATTTGCGTTTTCCATATCTTTGACTTTACTTATATGATTGGCTTGTCAGTAACTTCAATTCTACCCAGAATGCTAGCAGTGGGGCAATTGATCATTTTTATTTACTCTGCGTGTCTGTCTGTCTGTTGGCATCTTTTATCACTCCCTCTCTCCAGAGAGCCTGGGGAATCTCCTGACAGTCTTTTATAGCTCTTCCCTGTTTTAATGACCATCAGCAACTTTTTCTTGACTGCCGCTGGGTAATCCAAGCAAGTAAAGATAAAGCAATGAGTTTGATGGATGCCAGAGTTCACCTTGGCCTCCTATATGAGCCGGACGACTGAGCACCTTCTTTGCAAGGGAGAGTTGGGACCACCTTCATCTACTAACAAGTTTTGGTAATAGGGATCTCTTCCTTGATCTTGGAAGGATATTGATTAGACATAAAGGAGTTTTTCTGTTGATTGCTGCTAAAAAATCAAAACTACAGCTGTTTTTGTTAGTAAGTTAGGTCTAGTTAGATGCATTCATTAAGCTAAAGGCACGGAGGGAGAACTTTCCAAGTTCTTAGTTTCTAAGTTGCTTCCCATTTAAGTCATTTAGATGCCTCTCCTCCATCTTATGTAAATGTGCATTCTTGTAAGAGCATAAGCAGATATTTGTAAATTATCTATCACGTTTGAGAAGCACAAAACAGGCAGGCTGGCAGTACTGTCATATGGTTGGAAACCCAGCACGGAATTCAGCAATTACTTAGGTCACAGAAATAGTTTTACTAGAAGATTCTTTAGGGGATCATCTGGTTTGGAGTCTTAATTTTATAGGTGAGGAAATGGGAGGCTCATCGACAGGTTATTTGTTTAAAGAAACTCACCTGCATAAGGGCAGAATAAGAGCTAAAATTTTCATCTCCTGATTCCTAATAGTAAAGATCAGTAGATAGTCAAACAAAAGCCAGTGGTTATTATCACTCATTACAATACTGACATGTGGCTTTAATTCCTAAAAATGTCTTGATTCCAATGTACTTTGATTTTAAATATGCGTCACCAAACTGTGGAGGGATCCAATTCGTTTGTCTTTTGCTAACTTGACTTAAATGAAGTGCACCTGTGGCAGAGTCATTCCCTCTCTGGCAAACCTGGCTGCCTGGTTAGTTGTGTTTTGCGGCAAGAGAATTGGCATGTGCCCCAGCAGCATGCACATGCACTGCATGGCTTTGGCTCCATGCAGACAGGGACAGCACCAAGGCTGTGGCCAGGCCTGTGGAACCCACCGTTATCCTGGTGGGCCATGCTGGGAGGGCCAGGCTGTGTGGTGAGTCCCACGGGTGACTTAGGCATTCCACTGGTGTGATGCTTTTTTCCTGTTCAACTGTTGCTATTCTTTCTCTCTTACCATTTGTCTCTGCCACCCAGACCAGGCAGGCTCCAGCA
This sequence comes from Carlito syrichta, assembly GCF_000164805.1. Lineage (NCBI taxonomy): Eukaryota > Metazoa > Chordata > Mammalia > Primates > Tarsiidae > Carlito > Carlito syrichta. The sequence goes on along the minus strand of NW_007210757.1, from coordinate 19,816 downwards.
CTGTCAGCATTCCCTGCCCCAACATCCTCGGTCCTCTAAGATGTTTAAATGACAATTTTCACTTTTTGGATTCTTTGCTTCATCAAATACAGCAACTGGGATGCTCATAGGATGAAACAGTGCAAATGTCAGAGCTTGGGCCAATGGAATTCTCAGTTGAGATTTGTCAAAGTCCTGCTCCATTAGAACAACGACTGTAGTTACATCAATTGGACTACACATGCATGCGGCAGTTGTCCTGGAAGGATTGCTCTCTGCTACCAGAGGACAAGAAGTCAATGACACATCTGCCACCGGGCATTCCCATTCTTGTCACTAATTGGAGTGTTTGCTGAGATCCAATATAACTAAGTGGTCTTGCCAGCTGAAGTGGAATTGTAATTATTTTATTTAATCCCATTGCAAATATTTATATATTCTTGAAGATTTAAATAGGTGACCTGTATCAGTAAGATGTGCTACTTCTAAAAAACAAAAAACCAAAGCAATATAGTGCCTAGTTTAATCTCTGAATCTGAGATTTTCCCCAACAAAACCTTTAAATTTAAGGTCCTCATAGACACTATAAGATAGAACATTTCAAGGTCAGTCAGATGTCATCAATATCAGATCCAGCCACAGTTCCACAGAGAGGTTTCGTAATTAATCCCACTATTACAGAATGCTTGAAGATTCTCAAGAGTATAAGCAGAGTAAAACTATCCGGATTATTTAGTTTGTTGACTTTTTTATCCTCAGGCTAAAATTCAGTGTTGGAGACCTCTGCTGTTTTCTCACCCATCAAATTCACTTTACTATGCCCACACTTTGATAAAGATGTGAAAAATTTTGCATAGTTTTTAAAAATTGTTTTTGTGAAAATACACCAGTTTTTTAAAGAACCTTCAAAGCATCAAATATCTATGACCTCCCAAACAACAACAGTAATACATGTACACACACATACATTTGGTTTATCAACATCCCGTACAATGGATATTTGTTATGTAACAAAGTGCTGTTTTATGAAGACATATTTGAAAGTAAACTCTATCTTGTGACCCATCACCGTTTTTGAGAACACCCTCCCTAAGCCACTCATTCCTCCTTTGTGGTTTGTTTCTCTCTTTGATTTTTACTTCAGATTCTTGTAAGATAAACTGTAGTGGCATTTAAAAATTGCTCCCATATATTTCCACATATACTTGTGCTTATGCATTCTACCAAAGTACTCTTTCCTTTGAAAACTTAATGAGTATTTTATTTGAGCATCATATCTTGCTCTTCCTCTATGAACAGTGATGCCAAACACAGGTTCCCAAGGCAGTCACCGAGACGTGCTTGTGTGTCACACACTTGACAAGGAACGCTGAATTTCTTTTCTGGCCTACGTGGACTTTGTTTCTCTTCCCTTCTACAGTTGACTTGCATCTTCAGTGAAAGGAGAAAGAATGATTCATCATTAGCTTTGGCCCATGGCCTCATAAATTTTCGTCTCCTTACCTAACTAATCATCATCATTACTAATTACACTCCAGAAAATAAAATGGAATGCAATATAGGCTGGCTTCATGTAGAACAAATCGGGGCATAAATCAGAGAGGCTGCTGTCAGAATGGCTGGAGTGGCTGAGCATGGCAAACAGGAACTATTTTCCCTTTCTGCTTTTGCGCTCAGCCTGTATTATAAGGCCTCGGACATATTTGGATAGAGTTGGAAATTGAGTAGTGTAATCTAATTTTAAGGGAGCTTAACACAAATTAAGGGAACATTACTTGGAACATAAATTCATGGATAAAATTGCACGTTGGTTTTGTTGACAAATGAGGGTGCGCAGGTCTTGGGGTAGGGCCAAGAAGAACTCCTGCATTCTTCCTCCCAAGCTGTTCCAAGTGGCAGCTTTTTGGTAGCCAGGAAGTGCCTCTGGGCAGCACCGTCCTGAGCCCTTTGCTGTGTCCCAGAATGTGGAGTCTCCGCACCCACTTGACCTTCAACCACAACTCCATCATTCCTGCTTGACCGGTGAGGGGGCAGGCTCGGAGAAGTTAAATGACGTGGTCCAGTGTCCCAGCTGGTTAGTGACAGCGCTAGAATTTGAGCCCAAGGTTCTTGGAGGCTCAAGCTTCTCTTTTTCCCACTCTGCTAAGCTGCTTCCCACACTGTTGTATAGAAGGTAGGGTAAATAATCTGGAAGGAAGGTTTATTAATAAATTGGTGTTCCCTATTTTGATACGAATGTCATGAAACACAAAAACTACCATTACATTGAAGGTGGTTGTCTTGGGTATGATTTTTAAGGACAGGTCTCTCCAAATTCATAAAACTGCAGGAATCTGTAATTCTTGGTGCCCTTCTTCACTTTGGTTGTTTCTACCACCCACAGCTCAAAGTGATCGATGGATTCTTCCCATAGTCACATCTCCCTAGAGTCTGTCTTGCTTCTGCCTGATCTCTGTCATTGGGCTTTAACACTGAAGATAGATAAGATCAAGATTCACTAACAAACCCTGTGTTTTGTTTTTTGTGTTTTTTTAAAATAAAAAATAAATGTTTTACCGTGAGTATATAGCGAGAAGAATTCTTCCCTATTCGCTCACACATTGGGGGTTTTTCCTGCTGTCTGCAGGAGCCCCTACTCTTGCCTCACTCTAAGCTCTGCACACTGACTTCCGCTTGCACCGGTGGTAGTGGTCATCCGACTGGACAGCACAGGCCAGACTGTCCAGCTTTGAGCACCTGGGCTTGCCTCCTGTGCTCCTCTTTGCTTGAATTCTCTACTCTGTCCTGCTTTTGTTCTACCTTGATTCTTCCTCTCTCTGTGACTCTCCTGCCCCTTTACTTCATACTCCATTGAACTCCTGATACTCTGCTAACCCCACTCTCAAAAATACCGTGACCTTCTAGTCACCCAACCTCCAGGTCTTTCCTCAGCATTCACTCTCCGTGACCTCAAGGCCAGAACCACTCCGAATGCTTTTGCCTGAGTGCTAGGATACATTGATGGGTCTGTTCCCACTTCTACGCCCATTCTTTCTTTCTGACAGGCTTAAAAACAACTGCTCCTGAAGTGTCTCTCTCCTTTCGATTTTGTCTCTGACGGACTTCTCTTCTCTGTGGGTACCACCTGATCTCTTATGTTCTGGCCTGACCTTTGGCTCCATTATCAGCCCCATGTTTTCAGCTTCTCTTTGACCCGTTGATACCTTCCTGAATAACTTAAGTATCTTCCCAGCACCTCAAGTGGAAGATGGCCTTAATAGAACTTGTATTCTCTTGGTGACCTCTACTTCTCTTCATGACACCATCCTTCTCTTAAGACTATGCCTTTGTCTCCTCTCTGACAAACTTCATTGTAACGCATCGCCTGATCCTGCTTGAATTATCTAAGACTTCTCCTCACAGCTCATCACTTCATCCTAGTCGCCACTATTCATTTCAGCTGTTCATTACCTCTTGTCTAATGTTATAATAGCTTCCCAATAGGTCTTTCCAGTCTTCCCTGAATAAATTGTTGTATCCTTCACCTTTTTGGTGTTTTCCTGTTGCCCCCTCGAAGGTCCCAAATCGAAGGTCCCAAATCTAAGGCCCACTGGGAACTGTCCACGGTCTGCATTCTGTGGCCTATGCCTAACTAAGCTTATTTCTCCCTTCCCTGTGGATCTGCTGTCCTTGGCTGGACCTGGGGAGAGTGCTTGTAGATTCTCTCGGAGAATTTTATTTCTTTTAAAAGGCATCTGTATCAAAGACATCTATCAGTTACTCCACTATTAGGGAAAAAAAAGGTCCTATAACCAGTATCAGAGCTAGAATATAGAAATATTCTGTAATTATTCACCTTCTGTCCTTAGTTCGTGATGATTCCTTAACCTGAAAATAGGATATCCCCTGATTTTTCATATCTAATTCCTACCTATACTCTAGATTTTTCTCTAAGTGTCCCTGACTCCTCTAGCTCCTTTGGGGTATTTTGTATTTACATTACAATTGTTTACTTAGAGCTCCCACCTCAGGGCTGGGACTTTCTTAGGGCAGTGGCAAGGTCTTAGTTATGAGGGACAGCAATAAATACCATAATGCTTGATACATGGTAGATATCCAGTGAGAAATTCAGTGAATAAATGAGTGAAAGGGAAACATATATTCATTTTTTTATTCTTACCTAACTTTAAATTGTTTATGGGTAAAGTCTGATTTATATCCTACAGTATTTAGCATTGAGCTTTGTACATGATAGATTCTCAGCAAATGTTTCTTGGATTAGTGGATAGATAGGTAGTTGATTCTCACATGAACTTTCTGAATGCTACATTACTGTGTTGCACTTTCAATCACTTAATTCAGGTGCTTTTGATACTGCTAAAATATTTAAAAATATGTCAAGCGTTTGATTTCACTTAATTTTTATCCGTGATTATTTTTTGTTTTTAAACTGGTTTGCCTTTTCTATTCTTAATTTTGATTTTAACAAATTGTAGATCATGGGAAGAGTGTGCTCTCTTAATTTCACAAAATAAATTAGAGAAAAGAGGGTTCACTTTTAAGAAAAATGTGAAGGAGCTTTCCTATTTGTTGTTAACTCTCACTTCTGGAGTTCTAGAACTAGCGATGACTTCTGCAATAGTGGTTAAATAGTTCTTTCTGGAGTCATTGTGACTCTATCCAGAGACATAAAATTTGGATGGTTTCAATAGCAAACAGAATTAGACAGTCTTTACAGAAACGCCACTGGAGCACTAGAGGGTGTTCTCAAACTCAGTTTTGAATTTCTCTTCCTTCCCTCCGTACCAGGGTGCTGACACTATTCTTTTTTTTTTTTTTTTCTTTATACTGAGAGATGCTTGCCAGTTTTCTCTGACAACCTTCTACTAGATAATATTTGGTTTTGATTAGTGAACTAATAGTACAGTCGTCCATCTTATCCGTAGAGTATAGGTTCCAGGTCTGCCTCAAATATCAAAATCCACAGGTACTCAAGTCCTGCAGTTGGCCCTCGGTGCTCATGGGCTTCACATTCCGAGAATGCTGTATTATCCATCTGTGATTGGTTGCAGATGCAGAACCTGCTGACACAGAGGGGAGGGCTGACTGTATTTATTTTAAAAATCCATGTTTAGGTAGATCTGAACAGTTCAAACTTGAATTGTTTAAGGGTCAACCATATTTGCTTTTAGTCATGTTAGTTGGTGCAAGCCTAAACAGTAATGAAATGAAAAGAACTGACTGGAAACTCTGAGTGATACTTTTGGGATGATTGTACTTTTGTGACGCCACAGCCTTTTCACTGCTGCTGCTTATTTTGTTGTTGTTGTTTTGGGTTTTTTATTTTGTTCCGCTTTTGTCTCTTTTAAACCAATTGGTAAGAATTACCTCAGTTCAAAAGATTTGCTGGAAAAGGTGAAAGATGCCTTCATGTGTTTCTTCTGCAGTGCCATTTTAATTACCTATGTGGAAGGAAAAACCCTAACCCATATATGTAAAATGAGCAAGTTAGTTACATGAAGTACCTGGGTTTGTGAAGTAGCCTGAATCTGGCAATTAAGGATTACAGGAGAGTAAGTAGAGCCAGGAAACGGTGGTCAGAGGATATAATGAAAGAAATGTACTTCGAGGAAATGCTACAACCTTATTGGAAGCAAGAGTTTCTCTAGTATGTTTTAGAAGGACAACCCAAGGTTTGCTAAAATGTACAAAACAGAAACAACAGGCTCTCTCTGTATGAAATATGGAAACATCATTTGCACCTATTGGAGATATTCATTTCTTTAGACATAGCAAAATAGGCTGGGCATGGTGGCTCACATCTGTAATCCCAGCACTTTGGAAGGCTGAGGCGGGAGGATTGCTTGAACCTAGGAGTTTGAGACCAGCCTAGGCAATAACATGAGACCTTGTGTCTATGATAAAAATTTAAAAAAGAAAAATTAGCCGAGCATGGTGGCACGTGCCTGTAGTCCCATCTACTTGGGAGGCTGAGGCGGAAGGTTCCTTTGAGTCCAGTTGAGACTGGTGAGCTGTGATCGTGCCACTGCACTCCAACCTGGGTGACAGACCCTGATGCAAAACAAAACAAAACAGAAACAAGCAAAGCATGTGCCATGACATGCTATCTGAGACAACCTTCCTCCATACGTTATAGGAATCCTACCCCTATAGTCTCACAGTGGGAAACTTTTATGCTTTTGACCCAGTGCCAAAACGTGTGAGCAGTGACCTAAATTCATTAGATATGTTTGCATCCCAACTTCTTCAAAATCATTAATTTCATTTTATTTATCTCCCTCAGAAATGAACACACCTGTGAACGCTAGATGCTTGTGAGGGCCCCGTCACCTCCAGGCATTGGAAAGACACAGAGTGGTGGCCTCTGAGGACCAGTTCCTTCCTCTTCACCTTGACTTCCGCCTTGCCCTTTCTACTCATAACCCACCATGGAGACGCTGTCCCAGGACTCTCTGCTGGAATGTCAGATCTGTTTCAATTACTACAGCCCCCGGCGAAGGCCTAAGCTGCTGGATTGCAAGCACACCTGCTGTTCCGTGTGCCTCCAGCAGATGAGGACGAGCCAGAAGGACGTGAGGTGCCCCTGGTGCCGTGGCATCACCAAGCTGCCCCCGGGCTTCTCCGTGTCGCAGCTCCCCGACGACCCCGAGGTCCTGGCTGTCATCGCCATTCCGCACACCTCCGAGCACACCCCGGTCTTCATCAAACTTCCCAGCAACGGGTGCTACATGCTGCCCCTGCCCATCTCTAAGGAGCGTGCGCTGCTGCCTGGCGACATGGGTTGCCGCCTGCTGCCCGGGAGCCAACAGAAGTCTGTCACCGTGGTGACCATCCCCGCCGAACAGCAGCCCCTGCAGGGCGGGGCACCCCAGGAGGCAGTGGAAGAGGAGCAGGACAGGCGGGGCGTGGTGAAAAGCTCCACCTGGTCGGGGGTGTGCACTGTCATCTTGGTGGCCTGCGTCTTGGTCTTCCTTCTCGGCATCGTGCTCCACAATATGTCTTGCATTTCTAAGCGCTTCACGGTGATATCCTGTGGCTGAAAGGGGCTGCGGAAGTCTCTTGTGGGTGCCAACTTAGGGGTTGAGCAGGTTGGTGACGGGATCCCGGTGAGAAGATGGGGGGGGTGACACTGACCGTTGGGTGCTGAGCGCTGGCCTCTGGATTGCCACTTGATTCACCCCCAAGACAGACACAAAGGGCAGGAGGTGAGGTCTCAACGGGATGCCAGGTGAATTGTCCTGAGTGTTGGTGGCAACAGCTTTGGAGATGATTGCATGCATCCTCATAATCATGTACTAAATGGACTGTAATTTATGATTTTTTTCAAAATCATATTATGAGATAGACATATTCTACTTAGACGTTAAACTGTACAAGTGTGTACAATGTGATCTTCTCTAAATGCGGTAGATTTAAACAAAGATGCTATGTATGCAAGTAGAATTAAACCTGCGAATCCGTGTAAAAATTCAATGAAGACATGCAGTGCTTGTTTTTTCCTTTCTTTCTTTCTTTCTCTCTTTTTTAAAAAATAAAACCCAGTCTTCATTTAATTGCTAGAGCTTTTTATACATTTTGAATGGCACCCAAATCAAAATAATTTAAAACGGACAGTTTTTTGGTTTTTTTTTTTTTTTTTTTGGAGAAAATATCTGAACAAGTGTCTCTAATGTGTTGTGTTTGGCCATGTACTTTCATTTTATTCACTTGTAATTAGAACTTGCTACGTGTTTATTAAACTGAAAGCCCAACAGGGAGCAATAAACCAAGAAATAATGAGAAATGCCTACTCCCACAGGAAACCTGTATGCCAATTTTTCTCAAGCCATCTCACAAAATAAGAATTTAAAATGTAAATATTGTGTATTTGTGTGTGTGCGTGCGTGTGTGCGTGTCTAATTTGATTTACCTCAGGTGTTTGAGTCTTTTCAGAAGAATCCTGGGATTAAGACTTCGTGGGCATGAATGAGTCAAGTATCTAAAGCAGTGGCCACTTCACGGACACCGGGACCCAGTGAAGGGTCTCTCACACATCGCCTGCAACACTAGCTCCTCGTCTGTGTATTTAAGTCTTATGTTTTGTAAGATACAAATGAATAGTAGCGGAAGAGTCTGTCTTTTCTCCCAGTTTTGAAGTATTGTAATGGTCGTGATTGTTATTAACTGATGGCAAACCGGGGAGGGCATTTGAATAGATGGTCTGTGATTATTTCTCGAAAGATGCTGTTCTGTGATGCTGTTCTGTGAGGGTTAAACCAGTTAGGATTCCAGTTTCCTCTTGTTGATATCAGCCAGAAAATCTCTTGTATTTCAAAATATGTTTTATTGAGAAAAGTGGCAAGATAGACTAACAACTCATATTCTCAGTGCAAGTGGAACAGTTCCTCATCAACTGTCAAATATTTTTAAATGTGTAGCAGTCCATAGATGCTCATGAAGAAACATGTGCTAGTATTAAGTGATAAATTTCTGTGCCTGGGTATTCAGAAATAGCTGTGAGCTTTAAAGTTCTCATCTAATTTCTTTTGTGCAATTCATGAAGCAACTCATATGTGACAAGGACGCCACTCATAAATATACCTTTTTATGTTCCACTGAATTCCTGAAAATGGCGGGGAGGGTTGGGGAAAGAGAAGAAAGACAAGTAGTGACTAGTTCCAAAAAACAAAACTAGAAAATAGCCCTCTGAGATTGAGACAGTTTAGTTTATTTATACGCTGTTATCTTCAAGCAGTACAAAATATGTATATGAAGGTGGTGCAATTAATGTGAAATAAAACAAAAATATAAGACTAGAATACAAAGCTAAAACTGTTAATTGGCATGAGAATTCAATATAAAATTATGAGCTCTGGTTTTTCAAATTTGCCGTAAGACCTTTAGGAAATGTATTTGAAAGCTCAAACTAGAAATTAGGTTAAACTACCATTTTATTGTGTAAGCTATTGGGCATTATACAACAAATAATCTAGGATTTATTTGGTATTAATAATTTAGGTATCATATTAGCTGAATACTATCCTCTATTATGTAACATAATATACTGTTGGGTTAGTATCAATTTCTCAAACTCTCCCAGGCTGCTGTAATGCATGTCTGACCTAATTTCTATTTCTTTTGGAGAAAAAACAAAAATCAAACAACAAAAACCACAGAAATGTTGCATTATGAAGGCTACATTTCAAATGGACTTTATACCCTTGCAATTTTAAGCTATGCCATATTCAAATTAATTTTGTGAGTGATATCTGCATACAATTATGTACAGTATGAAATGACTGACCCTGTAGTGTAGTACGTTTTAGGGTTCTACCTTTTAAAGTAGGTTATATATAGACACTAATGTGTGTGATGATACAGTATCCTGTGTTTCTTAGTGCAAAACCGTAGAGTTAAAAATGTCTACAGAACTTTTCCTTAAAAACAATCCTGTTCTAGAGGTGCAATTAAGCAGTGCAAAATTTAATCGGCTCTGTGGTAGATTCTTGACCTTACAATTTAACTTAACAGTAATAGCCAAAATGAGAAATTTTTTTGTGCGAGTCTTACTGATATAAGAAGCATTGTTCAAACTATGTAAATGGATTCTGCCTGCAGTTTTTCGTGTACCTACTTGTTATGATGTGCAGTGTGTGTGTGTGTGTGTGTGTGTGTGTGTGTGTGTGTGTGTGTGTGTGTGTGTGTGTTCACGTGCATGCACGTGCGAGGGAGGGAGAGAGAGAGACAGAGAGACAGAGACAGAGACATGTCTCAACCAGCCAGATAGAATTTGTATAGGCTCAATGACATTTTAATGTTATCCGGCACCCCAGTGCTCTGGCCTCTTCTGGCATTTACCAATGACACTAACAAACCATCTACCCATGTGACCGAAGTCTAGCGACACAAGTGGCCAGAATTTATGCTTGCACACCAATGAAAAGTCACAACTGGAAAGCACAGAAAATTGTTAGAGCTGAAAGCAGCCTCTGGTGGCTTCACTTTGTAGATGAATTCATTGAGGACCACAGAGGTGTGTGGCAGCTTGTAATTATGCAGCAGAAGGGGGACAAGAACTTTGCACTGCAGTGTCCTCTTGCTCCTTCCTAAGTGTAGTGACATCTCTGTCTGGCTATGATCCTTTTCAGGGTTGTTGGACACCCTTTACTAACGCCACTATTGCTTTAAAGTATTTTATGTGGGTTTTTGTATTCAGTCTAGTTAGCATCTACCTCTCTGAGAAACAAAAGAAGGGTTAACTTAAGGATGAGTATAGACACTGAAAGACAACTTTCAAACCATGAGGTTTGAATTTTTTAAGATTGTAAAACAGTGGCGTCCACTCCCCCCCCACTTATATATAAAGGATGAGTGTCATGTAAATAGCAAACTATAAGAAGCATGAATTTTCATCTTTATCAATGATCTTGACTTAAGCAAGAGAATGCCTAATATGTTAAGTAGAGCCAAGTATGCCACCCAAAAGCATTGTCTTTGGAAAATTTTAATATAATGACCTGGGGCATATAAGTTGTGATGAAAAAGACAAATTGGTTCTCAGTTTCAGTCATACTTAATGATCAGAAAGCTCTAAGGTATTTTCTTTAAAAATATAATTAAGTTTAATTTTGTGCCTGACTTACAGAGTGGGTCCCTTGAAGATTGAACCATGTGCTGGTATAGTCCGTGGGGTCTTCTAGATCAGCACTATTCAATAGAACTTTCTGTGATGATGGAAATGTTTATAACCTGTGCTGTCCAGTACAGTAGCCACTAGCGACATTGGTTTTTAGGCAGATAGAATAGGGTTAGTATGAAGGAGCAGATAGATTTTTTTTATTCTAGTTCATTGGAAGTGAAATAACACCATGTGACTATTGGCTGCTGTATTGAACAGTGCAGTTCTGGATAGTTGTGCTTCAAGTTATTAATGAGGCTAAGAAGAGAGTTTGTGGATTGGTAACATGCAGTTGGCCAAAGCAAAAAATTTCTTTCCGGGCTTAAAAAGTATGTGATCTCAAGTATGACAGCAAACATTCATTGATTGCCCTTTGGGGTTATTGCTTATATACTTTGGGCCAGGGAATGATCAGTGAAACTTAAAGAGTGCTTTATAAGCCCCTTTTCTGGGATCTTTAGCTGCATGTGAATCTATCGTCCCAAAATAGTAGTTAGACACTAGCTGTAAAACGTTTGACTTGCAAGCTATGCATGACCTGTATTGTGAAATTGTGTCTAGGGTCTTGTAGCCAAAAAGTTAAATGTTACAGAAAAAAAAAAAAAGCCTAATGAAATCCTTTTTCACATCCAGTATCTTAACCTAAACTTCATTGCTGCATTAGTGAGGTGCAAAATACAAGAGCAAGCATGTTTTGCAGTGTTCAGACTGTTTTTGTTTGTTCTTGAAGTCTGCCAGCTTGTCATTGTATTTGGTGTGGGCATATGTGGGCATCATTTTTCAGATGCCAGACTAAAATGTAGGTACTATTTTTAGAGTGAGATTTGATATTGTTTTAATCTCTCTTTTAAAATTTATTTATTACTAAAAGAATTGAAGATTTGAAGCATTGCACAAAGGTACTTTTTTAAATGCTAAAAAAACTTTGCCTATGAAATTTAAAGACTTGAGGATTACTAAAGCTACTAGAATTACTTTTTAAGTGAGTTCAAAGGAAGCAGAAAATTCAGTTTGAGATGTATTTTCATATAATGATCAGATTCTTACTGATAGTCTGGTATTTATTTTATTCTAGATTTTGATCTGTTTCCTTCCCTTTATTTGGAAGCCTATGTTGTGTCAAAATTGGTTAGTCTACTTTTGTTTTCCAAATGGAATGCAAACCAAATGCATCAACTTCAATTTAGCAGAATTAAGTTTATTTGTTTTTTCTAGAACTCATTAATGGGCAAGGATGTTCTTTTTAGCTTGTCTTTTAAAATAATTTTAAAATTTTGGCCAAAATGTTTGTTTTTCTTTAGACTTAAGAGGAAGATAGCAGTACAAATGTTATTTATGTGAGAGGAATGATATGCAAAAGATTTCAATTTCTATCTTCCCTTGGAAAAATGATGCTACCAACCAGTCAGCATTTGTTTCCACACGAGGAGTATCGGTCAGTCAATCTGTCATCTCTGACCTAGATGGAGAGACTGTCCCTTGACATTTCCATCATTCTCAGTAAGTTGTCACCAGCAAGGTAATTCTTACTCGAACAGAAACTCTAGAGAAGAATGAGACAGTCAAGATAATTCACGAACTGTTTTGAGAGTAGTCTATTTCAATAGCAATGATGATCAGTTGCTGGATTTTGTTCAGCCTGAAACACTTCTAAAAGATAAGTGGAAATTCAAGCCATTGATTTTTTTGACACAATTGACTTACTACACACACACACACACACACACACGATTTAGGTATAACTGGAATTTAAAAATGTTGTTAGTCAGTCATGTCTTTCAACTTGTGAGTTATACAAAGTTGAATTAAATTTAGATGTTAATTTCCTAAAATTTGCTATGGTCTGCATACATTATGTCAAACCAACTACTTTTGGAAGTGTCTGTGTAAACCACTTGAGACTTGTCAAACGTATGAAGATGTAGGTTCTACTGTAGACATTATCATGGAAAGCCATGGCCATTGAGGAACATAAGCAGGTGGGGCATTTGATTTCTTCCAAATACCTTTTTTTTTAAACTCTGCTCAAGTGGTCAGGACTAGTGCACCATTATTCCTGAACCCCTGAATTCCTGCAGTTTCCATTTTTCTGCACAAATTTCCCTCAGTCAAGCCAATGACTGGTTTTTTTTTCAGGATTCACTGCCTGGGGTATCTCACTATGTATATCTCACTTATGATATAGTGGTGCTTGAAACACTCATCTCACTCATTGGATTTTATTATCCTAATCTAAGGCTTTGGGTACTGTTCATGTTGTGATATTTTTAGGGACAATCATTAATACTTGGGACAAAGTACTGAGGGATCTCTTGACATCTGCATCAGCATATATTTTCTTTCTTTCTTTCTTTCTTTTTTTCCTTTGGTGTATGGGAAGTTTCCTCCTGTAGCTGTCTGTTCTAAAACACTGCTCTAAATTCATCGCCATAGACTGTAAGGCTAGTAGCTCATGTGAAAGTCTTCTGTAATCTCTTGGGATATGAATTATTGGGTTATTCTAACAACAGTTTTTTAAAGGGGCGGTCAGTTTTAATTTGCTTTTTTAAAATCCAAAAGCAGATGGTTGGATACGATGGTGGTGGAGCAGTCTGGGCTGTAAGCAGAAGGAAAATAGATGCAGGGAATGCCTCTTAAGGGGGAACAAGTTGATCTCTCTTATCTCTATGTAAATAGTGGGAGAACACAATAGCGGGCACTTTATACTGTACTTGTAGGATTTTCCTGGTTGAGAGATAAGCCTACCATTAGGCAGACCTTCTGTGGAAGAGGTAGAGGAGATGCCTTGGGTCTATATCATCAGACAGGCAGATATGCCCAGAGAGTGAAAAACCAATAAAGGAATTATAGCTGCAAAAGACATATAGCAGCTGAAGGTCAGTCATGGCAGCAACCAGCTGGAGAAAGAAGCACAGGCCAACTATGGGTAACTTAGTCAAGCACAATCTGCCATTCCAGTGTGGACTACCACATTCAATTCAGGATGCTTAAGTAGAAGACATATGGGAAATATGCTCAGCTGATGAGGGGTCCAAGAAGGTACCATTTCTCCTCTCATCCCATACTGCGTTCTCAGTGTGGGTTGTCAGCACGCTAGACAATTTCAGAACCTGCTCTAGAGTTGGTTGCCGGGTTGGTACAAACTCTGGCATCCTTGTCACCATGGAATGCGATGCCTATTCCTATGGATGTATTCTGACTCGATTATGTCAATACTGTTGGGAAAACGAATTCAAGGCTGTTTCAGTTTATATCCTGGTTTCTGTCATTTACTATATTTTTTTATTCCACCACTTGTTCGTGTTTGCCTCACTTGACAGTCACAGGTGTGGAAGCTGGTTTCAGCTTGGAGCGGTTACAAACTCCCAAAATAAGCCATGTCGCCACTGCCCAGGGTTCCTTCCACATGTCCAACTCCACTAGTGGGTTCCCTGGTCCTCTTGATAGGAAATACTCCAGGCAGATATAGCTAGATTAATGCTGCTCAGAGGCTGTTAACTTGAGTCCTTGACATGTTTCATTTACAACTATGTGGATTATTTATTTCAGGAACTTTTTTTTTTAAAGGGCCAAATAGCCCTACAGATAAATAAGCTGCTGGGCTGTGTAAAGTATATTGTCCAAATGTTGCCAAATATTGACTTCGTAAAGGTGATATCAAGCTGCTGTTTATAAATCTGAATGTCTTAAAAGCATTCTTGCTTGCTCTGTTATAGATGGTGTCTTAGCCAGTCCTGAGTTTTTCCAATGAACCCAATTTTAATATATGGTATTTTTGTATGCCAAACTGGTGTCTTGTCCTTTGTATATGTGGTAATGTTGATTTTATGACTACTGTTAAACACATTTGCTATGATTAAAATTCATAAAATTATTTCAAATAGACTCATGCATTGTTTTTTTCTCCCTCCACCTCGTGAAGGGAAAAAAGTTGAGATCTTCAACAATTATTCTAAGAATTTTAATAGATGAGCAATGAAGGAACAAAGAACTTCTGAACCAAGGATTTTAAGTGGAGGTGACTTTCACGTGTCTCTTCCTGAGGCCAAAGGACACACCTTTAATGAGTAGTCCCTAGCTTGTTTTTTTAAATTGAGTTTTTATGGCTTCTGATGGTCCTCCTGTTATCCTTGTTCAGAATGATGCTGCCTGTCTCAGGCCCTAGGTGGACACTCTTGGTGGACCATGTATAGAACAACTTCTTGCAGTCCTTGTACAGTTTGAAGTACAGTGACCCTGGCCTCTTGGCTCTGAGTGCAGAAAGTTATCCCTCAATAGATAGTCTCACTAATACGGCATTTTGGAGAGCTTTTTTTTTTTTTTTTTTGAGTTGAATCTCACTCTGTCACCCAGACTGGAGTGCAGTGGCCGCTCCCGGCCACCGCAGCCTCGACCTGCTGGGCTCCAGCGATCCTTCCGCCTCAGCCTTTCAAGTAGCTGGAATTACAGGCATGTGCGACCACGCCCGGCTGATTTTTTGATTTATTGTAGAGATGAGGTCTCACTGCCCAGGCGGGTCTCGAACCCGCGGGCTCAGGCCATCCACTCACCTCAGCCTCCCAAAGGTGTGGGATTACTGGCCGAGCCACCGAGCCCGGCTTTTTTTTTTTTTTTTTTTTTTTATAAAAGGCATCCTGTCTTTTGATAACTGGGTCACACTGACACATTCCAATTCAGTTTAGCAGGTGGTCTAATTTTAATTAAGGGGTTATCCATGATATGCAAAGGTGCTAGTGTAAGTGTGCTCTGGCTTTCTGGGAAATTAAAAAAATAGCCCCCATAGTTTTAAAAGTGAGACCTCACTGTGATTTAATACTCCTTCTTTTACCAGAAAAGATCTTACTATGATTCAATACTCCCTCTTGTATCAAAAATCTAGACTCCTTGTATTGGGGAGTCTAGATTTCTGAAAGTCTAAAATTTATTGAGCACATTTAAGTAGTTCTGGTCTGAATTTCTCTGGTCTCCTTTAGTGAGGAGCAGAGGTGGGTGGGTAGGAATTTTCTTGCTAGAGCCACTTCCTCATGCTTGAACTTCTCTCTCAGCTAGAGAGGGACTTGAAGAAGACAGAAGGGCACTCAGGGAAGGCACTGACACGCCTTGCTTCTCCAGGTCTTAGCTCCTCCATGCCGGGAGTGAATGGTGTTTTATCTAAAGACTTATATGCGGACTTGATGGGGACAGGGCCCAGGAGAGGGGAATCAGGGAGAGCCCTGCAGGTGCATCTTGACTGGAGATACCCACACTGGCAACCTCTTCAGATGACACTATGGGTGGCAAAGGTTTTCAACCTTGATCAGGTATGGGGCTAAAAAGGGAGGTGAGACTGATCAGGTATGGGGCTAAAAAGGGAGGATCCTTGCCATTCTGGCCCCACCCTGCAGAGGAGGAATGCCTGTGAGTCACTGTAGGCCTGGCAGAGGGGTGTAGAGGTGCAGAGAGGGGGTGTAACCAGATCCGGCATTCACCGTGTGCCACCCTCACCCTCGGATCTTCTACAACACAAAGTCCTCTACTACTCAGACAAATTTCCCGAATGAAAGCCTGTCTATCTGCCAGTGCATTATTTTTCTTAATGCTTTTGTTTCCAGTGATAATTCTTGGAAGAGAAACCCACTTTCAGAGTACATAATGTAGCACTAGCTTGGGTAACTGGCAGGGGGCAGGGGAAGAGACACCAATTCTGGAATCAAGATTGAGCCTCTGCTTTTTATAGGTTTGAAAACTTTTGCACAATTTTACTTGACCCAGAAAATGATACAGCTGTAATTGGATTCAGTCTCTCTCACTTTTCACACCTACTGCTCCCTGTGTCCCTCTCTCTCTTCACACTCTTGTGCTTGGTGCATGACTATTTGCTTTTATTATTATTTGCAAGAGTAAGTGAATGTGTGCACACATACATGTGTATGTGTCTATTATATGTGTGTGTACATATGAACGTTTCATGGACTCTTGGCACAGAATTTTTAAGTTAAAAGGGCAAAGATCTTTAGAAAGAGATCAGAGTAGGGAAAAGCACTCAGATTTAACTACAAAGAAATAATTATTTTTATGGATTCATGAGAAGAATTAGAGAGGAAGAAGTCCAATGCAGAGGTGCAGTGTTTGCTTGTAATTGGAAAGGAGCAGGTTTGTCTAATGGGCTTTCCTGGTGGGTTTGGGTAGAAGATAAAGTCAGAAAGGTTTTCTGGAAGAAGTGGCTTCTAGGATAAGATCTGAGGATGAAGCAGAGTTAATGAGGACCATTCCCAGAAACATACTCAAGAGAAAAAGAAGACATGGATATGGAGACTTCTCCATGGGGTAAGTCACATTCTAATATCATCATTATGGGGGTCAGGATTTCAACATATGAGTTTTAGCCAGGTGCAGTGGTATGTGCTTACAATCCTAGCTACTAGGGAGTCTGAGGTGGGAGAATTGTTTGAGGACAGGAGATCCAGGCCAGCCTGGGCAGTGTTATGAGACCCC
>NW_007210757.1:0-2686 GCF_000164805.1 Carlito syrichta | reverse complement strand
TTTTTCTTAATGCTTTTGTTTACCAGTGATAATTCTTGGAAGAGAAACCCACTTTCAGAGTACATAATGTAGCACTAGCTTGGGTAACTGGCAGGGGGCAGGGGAAGAGACACCAATTCTGGAATCAAGATTGAGCCTCTGCTTTTTATAGGTTTGAAAACTTTTGCACAATTTTACTTGACCCAGAAAATGATACAGCTGTAATTGGATTCAGTCTCTCTCACTTTTCACACCTACTGCTCCCTGTGTCCCTCTCTCTCTTCACACTCTTGTGCTTGGTGCATGACTATTTGCTTTTATTATTATTTGCAAGAGTAAGTGAATGTGTGCACACATACATGTGTATGTGTCTATTATATGTGTGTGTACATATGAACGTTTCATGGACTCTTGGCACAGAATTTTTAAGTCAAAAGGGCAAAGATCTTTAGAAAGAGATCAGAGTAGGGAAAAGCACTCAGATTTAACTACAAAGAAATAATTATTTTTATGGATTCATGAGAAGAATTAGAGAGGAAGAAGCCCCTTCAAGTCTTTGCTCCCGCACTCAGGGTTCCCACTGATCAATCACCAGGCACTGGAACTGCTGAAAGGAACAAAATAGGAATGGCCCCTGTCCTTGTAGAGAAGGAAAAGCAGTATCCTTTCCCAGCCCACTGCAGGATTCGTGGCTGACAACTCCATAACAAAAGACAGATTAACGAGAACAAAGGATAGCAAGTTTTTTTTAGTATAAGTTTTACGTGACAGGGGAGTCTTCAGAAATGAAGACCCAAAGACCCAGGGGAAACTATTTTTATGGAAATTCACGCAGAAACGTGATTGGAGGGCAAAAGGGTACAATCGAATGGTAATAAACTAGGGAGAACTTGGCAGATTCCTCCTGGAGTCCCTGTGTGACATTTCTTCCCTCTAGGTATAAAGCAGGACATCTGCCCCATGGGGATCATTAGGAGAGAATGGAGGGAGACAGCGAGTGAGTGTTCTAGGTTTTAAGGCCTGCTTCAGAGAAGAAGGGGTGAGAGGAATTCTAGTCTCAAAGATCCACTTCAGGAGAGGAAATGATGATGTTCCTACTTCTGCTGTTTTCACAGTTTCCTTCAGCTTAAAATACTCAGTATTCACTGGGTGCAGTGGTTCATGGGAGGCCAGGGTGGGAGGATCGCTTGAGCCTAGGAGTTCGAGTCCAGCCTAGGCGATGTAACAAGATCACACCTCTCCAAAAATATTAAAAAATTAGCTGGGTGTGGTGGCCCATGCCTGTAGTCCCAGCTATTCAGGAGACTGAGGTGGAAGAATTGCCTGAGCCCAGAAGGTTGAGGCTGCAGTGAGCCATGACCATGCCACTGTACTCCAGCCTAAACAACAGAGTGAGACTCTGACTCAAAAGAAAAAAACAGAACAAAAAACAAGGTGGCATATTTTGGGGTACCATATTCTGAACCCTAACATTCACATGGAGCTCACAGTCTTGTAGAAAAGACAGGCATTGATGATAATATTTAAGTCCAATGCAGAGGTGCAGTGTTTGCTTGTAATTGGAAAGGAGCAGGTTTGTCTAATGGGCTTTCCTGGTGGGTTTGGGTAGAAGATAAAGTCAGAAAGGTTTTCTGGAAGAAGTGGCTTCTAGGATAAGATCTGAGGATGAAGCAGAGTTAATGAGGACCATTCCCAGAAACATACTCAAGAGAAAAAGAAGACATGGATATGGAGACTTCTCCATGGGGTAAGTCACATTCTAATATCATCATTATGGGGGTCAGGATTTCAACATATGAGTTTTAGCCAGGTGCAGTGGTATGTGCTTACAATCCTAGCTACTAGGGAGTCTGAGGTGGGAGAATTGTTTGAGGACAGGAGATCCAGGCCAGCCTGGGCAGTGTTATGAGACCCCTATCTCCAAAAACAAAAAATAAACAAAACCAAACAAAAATATGACTTTTGGAAAGATACAAACATCCACACCATATCAGTGGATATTCCTGAGGACTGGCGAGTCATACTAAAATATTATCAGTTGCAGTGTAACTGACATAAGACAGTGTACAAATGACTCGCCAGTATGTATGTGAGTTTGTCCATGGAGAGATCGGGGGATGGGAAAGATTTTAAGGAATTGGCTCACTCCGTTGTGACTTGTATCATGTTCAAAATATGCAAGGTGGATCAGCAGGCTAGAGGCCTAGAGAAAATATGATGCTTCATCTTAAGTCCAACAGCTGTGTGCTGGAAGAATTCTTTTTTCTTCAGGGAAGGTTAGTCTTTTTTCTCTAAAGGTCTTCAATTGGTTGGATGAGGCCCATCAAATTATGTAGGGTAATCTGCTTTACTTGAAATCTACTGATTTACGTGCTAATCTCATCTAAAAGAATACCTTCACAACAATATTCAGACCATTGTTTGACCAAATATTTTAGTATCATGGTCTAGCCAAGTTGACACAGAATTAACCATCACTATATGCTAAAAGGCCTTGCAAATCTCTAAAAGGGAACATAATATGTTATTATTTTCTCCTAATTTATTTGAATAAAGAATTCATCTTTACTAGTCTAGTAACATCTGGTAGAACACAGTTAGGGGAATATTGACCTTGAATAATGACTCATAATTTTGAGTTGCTCTATTCATTTCTGTGTTGAAGTGATAAAGTCTGGCCCCAAACAAACAAACAAACAAACAAACA
>NW_007210756.1:0-521 GCF_000164805.1 Carlito syrichta | reverse complement strand
CGCCTTTGGGAGGCTGAGGTGAGTGGATTGCCTGAGCCCGCGGGTTCGAGACCCGCCTGGGCAGCGAGACCTCATCTCTACAATAAATCAAAAAGTCAGCCAGGCGTGGTAGCGCATGCCTGTAATTCCGGCTGCTTAAAAGACTGAGGCAGAAGGATCGCCAGAGCCCAGCAGGTCGAGGCTGCAGTGGCCGAGAGCAGCCACTGCACTCCAGTCTGGGTGACAGAGTGAGACTCCAACTCAAAAAAATAAAAATAAAAATAAACAAAATTAAAAAGTTTATAAAGTAAAAAAATTTGCAGTAAGCTAAGTTTAATTTATGATTGAAGAAAGAAAAATAATTTTATAGATTTGGTGGCATCTAAATGTGCAGTGTTTATAAAGTCTACAGTAGATTCTCCTGACTGGAAGGTTCAAGACGGGAACCTGGCGAGGGCCTCACGGTGTTTCCACTCAGGGCAAGAGATGGAGGAGAGCTGGTGTGTGCAGAGATCACATGGCGAGGAAGGAAGCAAGAGAGA
>NW_007210755.1:0-1040 GCF_000164805.1 Carlito syrichta | reverse complement strand
CTCCAGTCTGGGTGACAGAGTGAGACTCCAACTCAAAAAAATAAAAATAAAAATAAACAAAATTAAAAAGTTTATAAAGTAAAAAAATTTGCAGTAAGCTAAGTTTAATTTATGATTGAAGAAAGAAAAATAATTTTATAGATTTGGTGGCATCTAAATGTGCAGTGTTTATAAAGTCTACAGTAGATTCTCCTGACTGGAAGGTTCAAGACGGGAACCTGGCGAGGGCCTCACGGTGTTTCCACTCAGGGCAAGAGATGGAGGAGAGCTGGTGTGTGCAGAGATCACATGGCGAGGAAGGAAGCAAGAGAGAGATGTGGGAGGTGTCAGGCTCTTTTTAACCACCAGCTCTCATGGAAACAGAGTCAGAACTCACTCACCGACCTCCAGGGAATTGTTGATCTATTCTTGAGGGATCTGCCCCCATGACCCTAACACCTCCAATTAGGCCCTATCCCTCACCAATGAGGATCAAATTTCAGCATGAGACTTGGAGGAGACAAACATCCAAACTACAGCACTCTGGAACATATTTCAGAGCAGCAGCCACCCGCTTGGTTGAGTTGGAAAAAGGAACACGTACAAGTCCCTGAACCCCTTTGAAGGACCTTCTTCTCCCCCACGAAGAAGCTGCACATTCTATCTAATTCGGATCCCTAAGTAGGGGAAGGACCAGAGTGGGAGGGGGTAGGGAGAGGAGGGGGAAGAGTAGGAATTGAGGCTTTCTTCTCCCAATTGAGGTTTTCTTCTCCCAATTTACACACAAAATCCTCCATCCTGACCCTCCTCTCTCCTCTCTGCCTCATGTGAAAGGGACTGGGTGCAGTATTTTCATGTCCAACATCTCATTTCATCTTCATGGCAACATGGGTGGCAGGGAAGGAGGCAAGAATTATCGATCCCACTTTACACACGAGGAAACTAAGGCTCAGACAGGATCAGAAACCACCCACAGAGGAGATGACCATCCTGAAAAGAACTTCAGTGGACAAAGCAAAAACAAGAAGCTTGTTTAAAAGGTGGGAGGGGAAACAGCCCTA
>NW_007210754.1:0-705 GCF_000164805.1 Carlito syrichta | reverse complement strand
AAGTAGGGGAAGGACCAGAGTGGGAGGGGGTAGGGAGAGGAGGGGGAAGAGTAGGAATTGAGGCTTTCTTCTCCCAATTGAGGTTTTCTTCTCCCAATTTACACACAAAATCCTCCATCCTGACCCTCCTCTCTCCTCTCTGCCTCATGTGAAAGGGACTGGGTGCAGTATTTTCATGTCCAACATCTCATTTCATCTTCATGGCAACATGGGTGGCAGGGAAGGAGGCAAGAATTATCGATCCCACTTTACACACGAGGAAACTAAGGCTCAGACAGGATCAGAAACCACCCACAGAGGAGATGACCATCCTGAAAAGAACTTCAGTGGACAAAGCAAAAACAAGAAGCTTGTTTAAAAGGTGGGAGGGGAAACAGCCCTACATATTATCTAACAACGACAAAAGAAGGCAGGCTACTCAAAGGTTCTGGAAGCCATCCATCTCCAAAAACAAAGCAAGTGTGTTGGCATTCGATCATCTGCTCTTGAAAAGTAGTCCCTTGATCTTTCTGTCATTCTGGTAACATTGCTATAGACACAATCCACAGATTGTCCTACCAATTTTTTACTTGGAAGTATCTTTGGGGGAAAAACTGAGTACTTTTTTCAGGTGTGAAAGGTAAGAACTTGGGCCTTCACATTCTACCTCATTCTGTGCTTCAACATCCTCAAATAATCCTGTGTAACCACATGGCATGTCCACAG
>NW_007210753.1:0-761 GCF_000164805.1 Carlito syrichta | reverse complement strand
GGCAGGGAAGGAGGCAAGAATTATCGATCCCACTTTACACACGAGGAAACTAAGGCTCAGACAGGATCAGAAACCACCCACAGAGGAGATGACCATCGTGAAAAGAACTTCAGTGGACAAAGCAAAAACAAGAAGCTTGTTTAAAAGGTGGGAGGGGAAACAGCCCTACATATTATCTAACAACGACAAAAGAAGGCAGGCTACTCAAAGGTTCTGGAAGCCATCCATCTCCAAAAACAAAGCAAGTGTGTTGGCATTCGATCATCTGCTCTTGAAAAGTAGTCCCTTGATCTTTCTGTCATTCTGGTAACATTGCTATAGACACAATCCACAGATTGTCCTACCAATTTTTTACTTGGAAGTATCTTTGGGGGAAAAACTGAGTACTTTTTTCAGGTGTGAAAGGTAAGAACTTGGGCCTTCACATTCTACCTCATTCTGTGCTTCAACATCCTCAAATAATCCTGTGTAACCACATGGCATGTCCACAGCTGGCACACCACACAGAGGGCATTTTCCTGACTTGGAGTTTCAGCAAGTGTTTGAGAGGCTGAAGCATCACACACAGATGTCCGATGACATCTGATGACTGGATGAGTCCTCTCCCCAAAGCAACACTTGATAAGGGGACAGAAGGCAGAACAAGAGTGGGTGGCAGGTGGCCAAGGAAAGGATTAAACTGAAAAGCACTGGAAATAAACTTGGGTGGAGAGCTCTGGCTTGAATCTACTGCCTTTTCCATATATTTTAATCTTTCCTTT
>NW_007210752.1:0-744 GCF_000164805.1 Carlito syrichta | reverse complement strand
TAGCACAGATGTGTTAGAAGTACCAGATAAAGAGGAAGCAGATAGAGGGAGAGAAAAACAATATTTGAAGAGATAATGGCTGAGAAATTTATTATATTGATAAAGGACATTTCCTACAGATTCCAAAGCCTGGGCCATCTGTATATCTATTCTATTAATTGCTTTGTTTCTCTTCATTACAGTTGCCAGTTTTCTGCATATTTCCACATTCCTACAGGTGTTGATATTAAAGTCCCACTGAGTTAGACAGGCTGGCTGAATGCCTCGAGCTTTCCACTGAAACCCCTGAAGAGCCACACAGTAAGAAAAAAACATCACATCCTAGGACTAAGATTCATCCTCAGGCTAAGAGCAAAATCTTAATAATCTGTTTTTAGCAAAGTCTAAACCAACCTTCAACAGGTTTGAGGCAGTCACCCAGTAATTACACTGCCTTCCAGAACAGATATGACATCCTGTAGGAAAAGAGATAAAAATCTACAGTCTCTACAACGTAGCATCAAAAAAAAAAATCAGTATAAAATTTTTTAAAGTACTAGTCATGAAGAGAAGCAGAAAAATGAAAACCCCAATGAGGAAGGAAAAGCAGTTAATAGACACACAGAGATGGTCCAGGCTTCAGGATAAGCAGAATAGAATGTATAGGATAAACCAATTAAATCCCTGAGGACAAAAAAATTAATCCATAATGCAGCAGGAAAAAAAATGAAGAAATAACAGATCATAACTGTCTAAATTAAGCTT
>NW_007210751.1:0-1559 GCF_000164805.1 Carlito syrichta | reverse complement strand
ACCAAAAAAAAAAAAAAAACACAAAAAACCCAAATCTCAAAATCTAGAAAAACAAACACGAGAGATGCAGCAATCAAAGTCTGCTTACCTGGAGAAGAAGTCTCTGGAGCCAGGGACGAGTATAACATCGTGTAAAAAGTCATTTAAATGTCCGAAGGCTTAGTGTGAACTAGCAAGAGACTACAGAATTTCTGGAAACGACAGTGTGGAGAACAGGGACTGGGGGCCCACACTTTCATAGACCTTGCTACCTGGACCCACACCAGGTTTCCATGGTGAAGATCTGAGAAAGAGCTTTTGTGGCTATGGCAGGAGGAAGGGAAGAAATTTATTTATCATCAAGAAAAACACCCAGACCTCCTCCATAGCAAAGGCCCACTCTCCAGGGAAACAGTCATGGTCAAAGCCTCATCCCAGGTAGGGTAAGGGCATTAATAATAGTACTCCAGGCCTTGTTCACCTAAGGGAAGAAATAGTCAACCAGGGTTAGGTTCCAAGGAAAAAAATTGGCAAGGGAGAGGCAGCCAGAGAACACACATCCCGTGAACTAAGACTGCGTAAAGTCACATCCCACAGATGCAGACCCACTGAGTTACTAGATTCAACCGGGGCATTTCAGAACACTCTCCCTCCCCCTACTTGTTACCACCCACACCCAGCAGGACTCCAGCTTAGCCGTAGATCACAGCTAAAATTTCTGCAAGGCAGAGACTGTCTAAGAAGAGTTCTAAAAGAAGCTCAAAGGCAGCAGGGAACATAAAAACAAGGCCACTAGAGGAAGTTAAAGCCTCTATTGCCTACAACCGCAGCAAACATTAAAAAAGCAGCCTGACTCCAAGCAAGACTCACATAAATCCTCACACTAAAAGTTTATGAATCTCAGTTCTGATTCTACAACTTAAAAAAAATCACAAAGCATGCAGAGGCAAGAAAAAATAGTCTGAAGAGGCAAAGTAAGCATCAAAACCAGACTTAGCGATGACACAGATGTTGAAATTAGCAGATATTGAGTTTAAAATAACTGTGATTAGTAAGTTAAAAGCTCTGATTGACAAAGTAGACGATATGCAAAAACAGATGGATAATATAAGCTGAGAGATGAAAATTCTGCAAAAGAATTCAGAAGAAATGATAGAAATCAGGAGCACTGTGGCAGAACGAAAAAGCGCTTTTGATGAACTGGTGAGTAGCTAGACACAGCCAAGGAAAGAATCAGTGAGCTTGAAGACATGTTCAAAGAAACTTCCCAGACTGAAAAGGGGGGTCGGGGAGAACAAACAAACAAAAACAGAAAGGAACATCCAAAAATGTAACATAGGTATAACTGCAGTATCAGAAAGAGGAGAAAGAACAGATCAGAAGAAACATTTAAAGGAATAATGGCCTAGACTTTTCCAAAATTAATGACAACACCAAGCCACATATCCAGTAAGTTCAGAGAATATAAGCAGGATTAATACGAACACACACACCCACAGACACATCATAGGCATATCACATTCAAACCACAGAAAATCAAAGACTGAGTAAGACACTTGAAATATATCAGGGGAAAAAAT
>NW_007210750.1:0-769 GCF_000164805.1 Carlito syrichta | reverse complement strand
AGCAGATATTGAGTTTAAAATAACTGTGATTAGTAAGTTAAAAGCTCTGATTGACAAAGTAGACGATATGCAAAAACAGATGGATAATATAAGCTGAGAGATGAAAATTCTGCAAAAGAATTCAGAAGAAATGATAGAAATCAGGAGCACTGTGGCAGAACGAAAAAGCGCTTTTGATGAACTGGTGAGTAGCTAGACACAGCCAAGGAAAGAATCAGTGAGCTTGAAGACATGTTCAAAGAAACTTCCCAGACTGAAAAGGGGGGTCGGGGAGAACAAACAAACAAAAACAGAAAGGAACATCCAAAAATGTAACATAGGTATAACTGCAGTATCAGAAAGAGGAGAAAGAACAGATCAGAAGAAACATTTAAAGGAATAATGGCCTAGACTTTTCCAAAATTAATGACAACACCAAGCCACATATCCAGTAAGTTCAGAGAATATAAGCAGGATTAATACGAACACACACACCCACAGACACATCATAGGCATATCACATTCAAACCACAGAAAATCAAAGACTGAGTAAGACACTTGAAATATATCAGGGGAAAAAAATCCTGTCTATAGAAAACCAAGGCTAAGAATTACAGTATTTCTCATCATAAATCATGCAAATAAGTAGAGAGAGGAATGAGATATCACAAGTGTTGGATGGAAATAAAACAACCAACATAGAATTTCATAGCTGGTGAAATTATTCTTCAAATATGAAGAACCAATAAAGACTTTCTCAGATGGACAAAAGTGAGGAAATTGATTGTCA
>NW_007210749.1:0-1495 GCF_000164805.1 Carlito syrichta | reverse complement strand
ATATACATTCTTCCCAAGCTCACAGGGATCGTTTATCAAGAGAGGCCAGCACCTTGAAAAAAATGGATTAGCAAGTTTGAAAGAGTAGAAATTATACAAAGCAATTAAATTAAATATCAGTAAGAGAAAGATAGGTGGAAAATCCCCAATTATTTGTAAATTAACAGCATGCTCCTAAATAACCCATAGGTCAAAAAGAAGGCTCAGAGAAATTTAAAAATAATTTGAATAAATGAAAATAAAAATGTGATTTAACCAATTTGTGGTGAATTTAGCTAAATTCAGTAAAATCATCAAACAACCAACATCAAGGAATGAAAATTTCATTATTTTAAAAGATCAATTGAATTGGCAAATCTATAGTCTGGATCAAAAGAGAAAGAGATAATATAAATCACCAGTATAAGAAATAAAACAGTGGTCATTATTACTGATTCCTTTGGCATAAAAAGATTGATAAAAGAATACTATGAGCAGCTCCATGTCGCCTGATGTGATAAATTAGATGAAATGAGTGAAGTTCTTCAAAGACACAAACTCCAAAACTCACACAAGGACAAAAAAGTAATCTCAATAGCCCTATATCTACTATAAAAATTAAATGAATAATTAATAATCTTGCCCCCCAAAAAAGCACTGTACCAGAAGTTTTCACTAGTAAATTCTAAAAATTCTAACAGTTACAGAAGAAATAATACTTCCAAAAAGTAAAAGCAGAGGGAAATTTTCCCAACTCTTTCTATGACACCAGATTACCTTATTACCCAAACCAGATAAAGACATGAAGAGAGAGAAAACTTTTGACCAATATCTCATGAATATAGATGACAAAATTCAACAAAATACTAGCAAATCAAATCCATCAATGTACAAAATGAATTATACACAGCCAAGAAAATAAACACAGCCGGGTGGGGTTTATTCCAGGAGTGCAAGGCTGGTTCAACATTCAAAATAAATCAGTAAATCAACATAATCCTTCATATCAACAAGCTAAAGAAGAAGAATCATTTGTTTACATCAATTAACAGAGAAAAGGTATTTTCCAGAATTCAATATCCATTCATTATAAAACTCTTGGTGAACTGGGAATGGAGAACACCCTCAACATAATAAAGAACATTTATTAAAAACCTGAAACTAAAATCATACTTAAAGATGAGAAACTGAGCTATTTCTCCCAGAATCAGAAACAAGGCAAGCATTTCCTGTCTCACAGCTCCTATTCAAAAGCATACTAAATGGTTTGTCGGTTCAAGAAAGAAAGAAAAAAAATGCATACAGATTGGAAAGAAATAAAATTGACTTTATTCACAGATATAATTTTCTGTGTGGAAAATCCCAATTAAAACACTCTTGGAACTAATAAATATGCAGAAGAAAGTCTCAGAATACATGCATACATTCAAAAGTTAATTTTTTCGTATACCATAAATAAACAATTGGCATTTGAAATTTTAAAAATATACTGTGATGGTTAATTTTATGTATCAAC
>NW_007210748.1:0-730 GCF_000164805.1 Carlito syrichta | reverse complement strand
GTTTCCGCCCGGCCCAGCCTGATCCAGTGTCTGTCGCTCCTCTCGCTGCTCTTGCTCCCTGGCCCCGCGGTGCCCCTTTCCTCCGTGAGTGGGCTGTCGGTCCAAGCCCTTTCCCGTCGGAACTGGACGAACCCACGTGGCCGCGGGGCCTTCCGATCCCCGGTATGTCTGGGCCCCCACCCTGGAAGTCACTGCCGCCCCGCCCCGCTCTCCTTCCCCAAAGCTGCCCACCCCATCGGCCCTCTTCATGGTCTTCCGCTATGTTGCTCGGGCTGGTCTCGAACTCCTAGGCACAAGCAATCTTCCCGCCTCGGCCCCCCCCAGTGGGACAGCAGGCGTGAGCCGCCATGCCTGGCATTTTCGATTTTTTTGAGACAGGGTCTCATTCTGTCACCCATGCTGGAGTGAGGTGGCACAACCCTGGCTCCATGCAGCCTCGACCTCCTGGGCTCAAGCAAAAATCTGTGTTGGCCAGGGGCGGTGGCTCATGCCTGTAACCCCAGCACTTTGGGAGGCCGAGGCAGGAGGATTACATGAACCCAGGAATTCGGGATCAGCCCAAGCAACATAGTGAGACCTCACCTCGACCAAAAATCAGAAAATTAGCTGGATGTGGTGGCCGTCACCTGTAGTCTGAGCCTTTCAGAGGCTGATGTGGAAGGATCATTGCAGCTCAGGAGGTTGAGCTGCAGTGAGCTGTGATCGTGTCAGTGCACTCCAGTCTGGGCGA
>NW_007210747.1:0-428 GCF_000164805.1 Carlito syrichta | reverse complement strand
TGTGGAAGGATTCATTGCAGCCCAGGAGGTTGAGGCTGTAGTGAGCTGTGATCGTGTCAGTGCACTCCAGTCTGGGCGACAGTGAGATCTCAGCTCAAAAACAAATGTGTTTTCATCCTTATGATTGCTTTTTAATTACAAAAGTCATAAATACGCAATAAAACATTTAAGCAGTATAGAGGTAATTAAAGTACAAGTATCCCTCCATTCACTCTTCCTCAGCCTAGTCACTCTTAAAAAATAACCATTGTTAGCGGTTTAATGGCTGGGTGCAGTGGTTCAGGCCTGCAATCCCAGCACCTTGAGAAGCCAAGGCAGTAGATTTGTTTGAAGCCAGGGTTCAAAATCAGCCTGGGAAACAGAGTAAGAGCCTGTCTCTCCAAAATTTAAAAATAAAAAATTAGCTGGGCACGGTGGCAGAAGGATCA
>NW_007210746.1:0-609 GCF_000164805.1 Carlito syrichta | reverse complement strand
CCGAGGCAGGAGGATTACATGAACCCAGGAATTCGGGATCAGCCCAAGCAACATAGTGAGACCTCACCTCGACCAAAAATCAGAAAATTAGCTGGATGTGGTGGCCGTCACCTGTAGTCTGAGCCTTTCAGGAGGCTGATGTGGAAGGATCATTGCAGCCCAGGAGGTTGAGGCTGCAGTGAGCTGTGATCGTGTCAGTGCACTCCAGTCTGGGCGACAGTGAGATCTCAGCTCAAAAACAAATGTGTTTTCATCCTTATGATTGCTTTTTAATTACAAAAGTCATAAATACGCAATAAAACATTTAAGCAGTATAGAGGTAATTAAAGTACAAGTATCCCTCCATTCACTCTTCCTCAGCCTAGTCACTCTTAAAAAATAACCATTGTTAGCGGTTTAATGGCTGGGTGCAGTGGTTCAGGCCTGCAATCCCAGCACCTTGAGAAGCCAAGGCAGTAGATGTGTTTGAAGCCAGGGTTCAAAACCAGCCTGGGAAACAGAGTAAGAGCCTGTCTCTCCAAAATTTAAAAATAAAAAATTAGCTGGGCACGGTGGCAGAGGGATCACCTGAGCCAAGCAGGGAGAGGCTGTGGTGCCTGTGATCATGCC
>NW_007210745.1:0-316 GCF_000164805.1 Carlito syrichta | reverse complement strand
CCTGAGCCAAGCAGGGAGAGGCTGTGGTGCCTGTGATCATTCCTGTGCACTCCAGCAAGGGCAACAGAGTGAGTCTGACTCAAACAAACAAAAAACACCAAAAACCAAACAACAATAAAAAAACTAAACAAAACAAAAAACATAATCTTGGTGAGTGTCTTGTCTTTTTTCTCTAAACACTATAGTAGCTGACTCCTCAATTCCTGATGACTTCTCATCTTCTGGCGACTTCCAAGTTTTGTGAGGCAGAAATGCTTCATTTGTGGAATTAGAGACTCAGTGAGGTGTCTCTAGGTTCATAGGGAGCAAAGGGGTT
>NW_007210744.1:0-2798 GCF_000164805.1 Carlito syrichta | reverse complement strand
CCATTCACTCTTCCTCAGCCTAGTCACTCTTAAAAAATAACCATTGTTAGCGGTTTAATGGCTGGGTGCAGTGGTTCAGGCCTGCAATCCCAGCACCTTGAGAAGCCAAGGCAGTAGATGTGTTTGAAGCCAGGGTTCAAAACCAGCCTGGGAAACAGAGTAAGAGCCTGTCTCTCCAAAATTTAAAAATAAAAAATTAGCTGGGCACGGTGGCAGAGGGATCACCTGAGCCAAGCAGGGAGAGGCTGTGGTGCCTGTGATCATGCCAATGCACTCCAGCAAGGGCAACAGAGTGAGTCTGACTCAAACAAACAAAAAACACCAAAAACCAAACAACAATAAAAAAACTAAACAAAACAAAAAACATAATCTTGGTGAGTGTCTTGTCTTTTTTCTCTAAACACTATAGTAGCTGACTCCTCAATTCCTGGTGACTTCTCATCTCCTGGCGACTTCCAAGTTTTGTGAGGCAGAAATGCTTCATTTGTGGAATTAGAGACTCAGTGAGGTGTCTCTAGGTTCATAGGGAGCAAAGGGGTTTGGGTCTGGACCCCTTGTGTTTGTCCACTTAGAAAGTCAGTCTTAGCCAGGTGCGGTGGCTCACACCTGTAATCCCAGCAGTTTAGGAGGCAGAGGTGTGAGGACTGCCTGAGCCCACAGGTTTGAAACCAGCCTGGGCAACATGGCAAGAACTCGACTCTACAATAAGTTAAAAAAATTAGCTGACTGATGACAAGGTGAGTTGTAGGCCACTGATCTTCAGGGGACCGGGCTGGCAGAGCCAGGCTTAGACTATACACAGGCTTGGAGTGGAATGGACCACTCAACAGGGAGAAGGTAGCTTGGATGGACTAGGGAGCTTGGGGCTGAGTGCCCTGGAGAGGGTGGGCAGGGCGCTGGATGCTCCTCCCAGCCCCATAACCCAGCAGCCTTCCTGTTTTCTGCTCCAGGGCATGCCGCCTCCCCTGTGGCCCCCACAAGCCCATGATACAAGTCCAGCTGCAAGATATCTGGTTAATCCCTGCACCCTGGTCCCCTAAACCTCTGCAGTCCAAGGGAGATGCCACGGCTGCCTCCAAGCTGAGGGACACCGAGCAAGGGTGCCCTGAAGAGTCACCACACAAAGCCCTCCCTGCCCACCAGGGCATGCAAGAACCCCCGGCCACCTCCCTCCCCTCTTGAGTCCCGTTCCGCAGGATTCCAGAGGTGGCCAGAGAGCCCAGGGAGGGCTGAGGGTGGGCTTGTGGTAACACACACCAGCTGGCCAAGGAGTGGAGGAAGGGATCTTCTTCCTGAAGGGGCTATTGGATGCTAGGGCCCTCTCAATAGGGGAGTGGGCCTCTGGGTGGGGGCCTGCAATTAGGGTCCCCAAGTCCCTCACTAGGTCCTTGTCTTCTCCAAGTCAGCCCCAGGCAGGGACCTCCCCAATTCGGGTGGGGCTCTCTGTCATCACCAGCAGGGGTGCCAAGCCATCTGGACCTCATGATTCCAACCCTAGCCTCTCCCAGAGCATGGAGGACCCCTGGAAGGGATAGAATGTGGGTGTGGGGTCGCTTCTTGCCCGTCATCCTGGCAGGCTCCACAGACACATTTGGTTTTATTATTTATTTAATTATCTCAGTATAGAGATAATTAAAGTAGAAACAAATACCAGCATGGGGCTTGTGCGCCTATGCTGAGGACTCTTGCACAGGGCCAGTAGACCTGGGACTGAGGACCTGAGATGGCTACTCTTGGGGAAAGGGAGGCTGTAACCAAGAGGGGTCCCTTGTCTTTCTAACTGGGCATTGGGTCTTTCTTGAGTTTTTGTGTACCTCTGAGTTTAGCTGTACGTGAAAATCAGCTCTGAATAGTGTGTGTGTGTGTGTTGTGGATTGTGTGTGGGTGTTTCATAGGTGAGTGTGCTTGGGTTTTGAGCATCTAGGTGTTTTGGAACATGTGGGTCTGCATTTGCATCTGGGGGTGGGAGTGAAATGTGTGTGCCTGTGGTGGGACTCTGGGTGTGTGTGTCTGTACTCAGGGTGTAAGCAGAGGTGGGGAAGATGAGGGAAGGTGTGTTTGGGAAGTTGAGCATATGTGGCTGCATTTGGGCTGTGAGGATGGGTGGTATTCGATTGTGAGGTATGTGTGTTTGGCTGTGTGTGCTGCACTTGTGATGTGCATATGTGTGATTGGAGCATGGATTCTAGAGTGATGGTTTAGGTGTGCTACTGCATTGTGAGTTTAAGGGTGCATGTGTGTTGAGTGTGAGTAGACTTTTGACCTAGGACAACTGGAAACATGGAGGTGGTCCAGGCTGGGGGGAGGGTGGTCTATCCTCTCCCCCACCGGGCCTCCAGTCCTCAGGATTTTGGGGTGAGGGAGGCCCTCTGGGCAGACAGGCAGCTGCCTGCATCCCAAGCCCGCACTGATGCCCCATTTCTCTGATTTTCACCACCCTCCTCCATCACCCCCCCCACCAGGGTGGCACTCTCACTTATTTACTGTGTTTTCTTTGCCTCAGTTTCTTTGTCTATCAAATGGGTATGTTAAATACTACCTCAGAGGTCTATTATAAGGAGCAAAATTGTGATTCGGCATATTCATTATTAAACACCCTCTATTTTTTAGCCCCTCTCCCTATATTTCCTTATCACAGGAAGAAAGTGGACTGAATTTGTTTGTCTGAATGACTGTATCTTTCTTGTGACACCTAACATTTGCTATTTTGTATTTTGTGATTATACTTACTTTTTAACGCTCTTCCCTTTAACAACCACCCCCAACACACACACACACACACACACACACACACACAC
>NW_007210743.1:0-747 GCF_000164805.1 Carlito syrichta | reverse complement strand
CCATTCACTCTTCCTCAGCCTAGTCACTCTTAAAAAATAACCATTGTTAGCGGTTTAATGGCTGGGTGCAGTGGTTCAGGCCTGCAATCCCAGCACCTTGAGAAGCCAAGGCAGTAGATGTGTTTGAAGCCAGGGTTCAAAACCAGCCTGGGAAACAGAGTAAGAGCCTGTCTCTCCAAAATTTAAAAATAAAAAATTAGCTGGGCACGGTGGCAGAGGGATCACCTGAGCCAAGCAGGGAGAGGCTGTGGTGCCTGTGATCATGCCAATGCACTCCAGCAAGGGCAACAGAGTGAGTCTGACTCAAACAAACAAAAAACACCAAAAACCAAACAACAATAAAAAAACTAAACAAAACAAAAAACATAATCTTGGTGAGTGTCTTGTCTTTTTTCTCTAAACACTATAGTAGCTGACTCCTCAATTCCTGGTGACTTCTCATCTCCTGGCGACTTCCAAGTTTTGTGAGGCAGAAATGCTTCATTTGTGGAATTAGAGACTCAGTGAGGTGTCTCTAGGTTCATAGGGAGCAAAGGGGTTTGGGTCTGGACCCCTTGTGTTTGTCCACTTAGAAAGGTGTGGTGACTCACACCTGTAATCCCAGCAGTTTAGGAGGCAGAGTAGTGACGATTGCCTGAGCCCACGGGTTTGAGACCAGCCTGGGCAACTTGGTGAGACCTTGTCTCTACAATAAATAAAAAAATTAGCCAGGTGATGACGAGGTGGAGTCTGGGCCACTGATCTTCA
>NW_007210742.1:0-574 GCF_000164805.1 Carlito syrichta | reverse complement strand
CTAAAAACAAAAGGTGATATGGTGGTTAGCAATAACTTCAATGACTGACACTAAGATCCCCAGTATATCACTATAGTCTACTGCCATGTAGACTTTTAAAACCTGGCTTTTCCAGGATATTTTCCCTCAATACTCTTATCACAGTTGAGGATATCACACCCAAAATTTAGCATGAGTTCTTTGCAGTACTTGTGGTAAGCCAAATAATGAACCCCAGATATAGTCCAGTCCTTTTGTCCATTACCTTCTATGGCAAAAGAGACTTTGTCAAAAAAAAAAAAGTTTAAAATTTTGATTCAGAAAGATTACTGTGGATTATTTGAGTTGGCCCCAAATGTAATCACAAGTATCTTTATAACAGAGAGTCAAAGAGAAGTTTGAATACAGAAGAATCAAAGGTGATTTAACACTAGAAGCAGAGATTGGAATAATATGGCTACAAGCCAAAGAATGCCAGCTGCTATCAAAAGTTGAAAGAGGCAAAGTTTCAATCCTCCCCTGGAAGCTTCAGAAGGAATTAGCCCAGCCTACATCTTGATTTTAGTTTCATAAGACTCATCTTGGACTTCTGGTC
>NW_007210741.1:0-760 GCF_000164805.1 Carlito syrichta | reverse complement strand
TCAGGTTGTAAAACAATGTTTATGTTAGGTTCCTAAGTGTATATACACAAAGATAAAAGATTGAAATGACACACTAAAATGTTAAAAATGGCTATTCTTAGCCATGGGATTAAGGATGAATTTTATTTCCTTGTACATGTTTATATTTTTTAAGTTTTTATAATAAATATAATATTTATGTGATCTACATTAAAAATGTTCATTTAAAAAATAGAAATAGTCTTAGCCTGAGAGCTGGAGTTCTGAAGTCCACTCCTACATCCATCAAAAACCAGCTGAGTGACCAGGGGTAAGTCCTTTTCTCTCCCTGGGACTCCATGTCCTCATCTTAGAAAAGAGTTGTAGTGCTGCCCACAGGTGTCAAGGGGAGGTTGAGTGGCTAAATGCTGTGGCTTTTCAGCCCTGCTTTGGTCATATTAGTTGTGTGTGTGTGTGTGTGTGTGTGTGTGTGTGTGTGTGTGTGTGTGTGTGTGTGTGTGTTTTCTCCTCTAAATATCAGGCACTGACTTTATGTTTTATTTGGGAAAAAGAAGCTAAGATCGTTTTTGAATATTAAAAATTACTGATTTAGATAACTGCCAAGTTCCCTTCTAGGAACAACATTCTTTGACCTAGTTAATATAATTTCACACCCATTTCATAACTATTTCCTAAACCACCGAGACCATGTCCTGTTTGAATTGGAGGCTGCCACCAAGTACATTCGTGAAAAGATGGGAACCCCAGGAAGATGATAAGTAGTTTGTGATTTTGGCATGCG
>NW_007210740.1:0-685 GCF_000164805.1 Carlito syrichta | reverse complement strand
TAAAATCCAGTTTCAGCATATTTAAGTTAGACAGTTAAATGTGTCAAGCTTTATGAATAACCAATACTAGCTGTACATTTGCTTTGTTCCAACAATAGTAATACTTAAGACCATAGAGTATTATTGCAGCAAATCCAAACACTAACCATGGGAGTGTGAAAACTGGACAGATTTTTAAAAATACAGTTCTATTCTGGAGGTAATAAAATTGCATTTAGAGTCATTATGCAATTTAGGCATATATTTTCTGAATCTAGCTAAAATAATTGTAGAGAGAATGAAAGTAATAGGGCTATTCACAGACAGTGCAACTTTTTTAAAAAAATTCTTGAAGTGATGTATTTGGTAGAGTTCCTCTTTTATCATTCTATCTAAAACTCAATCCAAACAATATTTTATTCCCACCACTTCATAAAAACTGCTTTTGGCCTGGCACGGTGGCTCATGCCTGCAATTCCAGCACTTTGGGAGGCAGAGGTGGGAGGATTGTTTGAGCCCAGGAGTTCAAGACAAGTCTGGGCAACATATTGAGACCTTACCTCTACAAAAAATAGCTGGATTTGGTGTATCCCTATAGTCCTAGCTATTCAAGAGACTGAGGCAGGAGAATCACTTGAGATCAGGAGTTTTAGGCTGTGGTTAGCTGTGATCATGCCACTGCACTCCTGGATGACAGAGTGAGATG
>NW_007210739.1:0-604 GCF_000164805.1 Carlito syrichta | reverse complement strand
GCCTTCCTGATAGATGGTTATATCCAGCAGGCGCTTTTGTGTGCTACAAGCAAACAAATGGACAACTGAACAAATGAACATATACACAAAAGAGAAGGCCAAAACTTATCTCAAAGCAGTAGTTCTCTGGTGGTGAAATTTAGGGACTATTTGGAGAAGGAGAGACTGGTTGGGTTAAAAAATATGCTAGCAAAGTTAAGGGTTGGCTCTGTTGGCACGAAAAGCTTGCCACTCAATTGTTTGAAAAATCCAGCACAAGCATTGTATCTAAATATTTCTCCTGGTTATTTTGTGAAATTTAGGACAAATTTATTAACACAAGCATATACTTGCACCTAATTTCTGTGGAATCATCAGTTCTCTTGATCAGTGCTCAGTTATTTCCCATCCCTTAGAAAAGAACTTGCATTTGTAGTACTAATCCTAAATTCCATAAAAATATGCCCACATAAACAAACAAACAAACAAAAAACCAAAACTCTAATGCTATGATATACTAGATGACCAAATAAATATTCTATGCTTATGTTTGGTTTGTTTTTTAAAAAATTTTACTTATTTATTTATTTAATTAATTTAGAGTCAAAGTCTTACTCTGTCACCA
>NW_007210738.1:0-788 GCF_000164805.1 Carlito syrichta | reverse complement strand
AAAAAATAAAGATAATAAAGAGTTGGTTCTCTTTTATTACTTTTCATTGCTTAAAGGTTCCCCCTTGCATTAAATAGTTGGTGTTGAGGCTTCCTATAGAATACAAGTTCACCTGGATTTATTTTCCTATTAATGTGTATAGTTGTCACTGCTTGCTTAAAAACATGTTCTCAAAAGTCACTTCAGTTCTGAGTGAATCATTCTCATTGAGTTTGTAAATCATTGCCTTGCATTCTGTTCAACTTGATTGCATATCTGTCTTTTGATTAAGGAGATAAGTTTGCCAGGTTTCTTTGTAGAGTTCCTTCCACAGCAACTATTAAAATTAGAATGTTTTGTGTGCTCTAAAGTAAATAGATTGGTGATTAATAGAACCTTAGGTAATATACTACTTATCCATCTGGTTTGCTTCTCCAGAATTCCAGCATTACTAAGTTTATTTTGGAGAGCTAGGGTTCTATGTTTCTATGAGTCTGTCAAAATAATCATATTAAAAACACCAGTGTTTCTGGTGCAGTGGATCAAGCCTGTAATCTAAGCACTTTGGGAGGCGAGGAGAGAGGACTGCCTGAACCCATGGGTTTGAGACTAGCCTGGGAAACATAGTAAGACCTTATCTCTACAATAAATCAAAAAATTTGTTGGACGTAGTAGCGGGTGCCTGTAGTTCCGGTTACTTGGAAGGCTAAGGCAGACGGATTGCTGGAGCCCAGCAGGTCAATGCTGGGGTGGCCGTGAGTGCTACTGCACTCCAGCCTAGGCGATGAGCAAGATTCCAACTTAAAAAA
>NW_007210737.1:0-1833 GCF_000164805.1 Carlito syrichta | reverse complement strand
CATACCACTTTAATTGCAGTTTTCCAATATCTATGCTGTTAATAACAGTTCAGAAAAGATTTGTAGCGCTTTGATTTTAATCAATGGTCATTTTTAAAAAATAGCTGTGCTAAATGGTGTATGTTTGTCTTTGGATCATCTCCCTTAAACAGATGGTATCTTTGGAATTGTTGTGACACTTCATTGTTGCTGGTGGCTGATGACTCATTGTAGGAAAAATCCCTGTGTACACAATACATGAAAATAAGATTGTTTGGTGTTCTTTGCTACAGCTAATTTTCAAGCAGAATTTCAACAGATGTGACAATTTTACTAAGATGTTGTCAAAATAAGAGCAACCCACTGACAAATCAAATCTGGCTCATGTTCAGCCCTTTGGTACCATTCTGGTTTGTTTCCAGTATCAGGAGACTTTGTATCAATGTCAACCCTGATAACTTGATCATTTCAGATGGCACATTGTCAATTCTCTTGTCCTTCCTAATGACTCACTTTGCAATCACGATGCAACACTTCCTGGCTTCTCTTCTCCATCTCCCTCCACTGACATATTACCAAAGGGACCATGTTTGTAACTGATCTTTAGTTGTTTGGAAATAAAAT
The DNA here is from genome assembly GCF_000164805.1 of Carlito syrichta. Taxonomy (NCBI): domain Eukaryota; kingdom Metazoa; phylum Chordata; class Mammalia; order Primates; family Tarsiidae; genus Carlito; species Carlito syrichta. The sequence continues at coordinate 1,230 of NW_007210737.1, read as the reverse complement.
GAGATCATCTACCAGAGAGACTTTTGGAGGTCATGGAGAAAGATGATCCATTATGAAGAAACTCACAGTGTCCGAAGGAATTTCAAGTGTAGCTGTGATCCGTTAGAGGATAACCTTCCTTCGTTAAAAAGGTACCTCCTGTAACAATTCAGAAGTTGCATCCTTGACTAACATGGCAGGCCTCGCCTGAGAAAATGAGGTCAGCACACAGTGTTATCATGCACTATTTTACGTTTTTTAAAAAAGGCCATAAAAGTAGCCCATTATCATCAGTAGCAACTGAATGAACAATAATGTTAGAATGCTGGGTTCTTGTTATAGAGGGCTGACACCACAGAATCCTCAGAACCACTTAGGGGAGTCCAGGGCAAAAGCCCTTAGTGATGCATCATCTCCGGCAAGGGCTGATCAGAAACAGATAAAACAGGGCACAGTAAATCCTGTTTAAAACGAGTAACGGGATCGAGGTGTAATTTTGTTATTAAGAGGAAGCTGGTGGTGTGCATGGTAAAAAGTTGAAGCTGTGTTTTATCTGAATGACATATCTTATTTATGATCAGCCTTCCAGAAATACCCAGAGGGCCAAAGTGTGACTGAAAGCAATAATGAAAATTCTGTTGTTTCTCCTATTTCTGAAGTGACTAGTGTTACTGGTGTTGTATTCATGTTGCATTACTCACCTATTAGCAAGAGAAAATAGCCTAAAGTTTGCCATTTCCATTCCAGTTCTGATAATTCTTATTCTGTTCAGTGGGCTTCTACATGGGAATAAAATATGTTATAGCATTCGACACATTTCAGAAAATACCTCACAGTCATAACCCTTATCAAGAAAAAAGCTTTGACTGGACGTGGTGGCTCATGCCTGTCATCTCAGCACTTTGGGAGGTGGAAACGAGAGGATTGCCTGAGTCTGAGGATTTGAGACCAGCCTGGGCAACTTGCCGATACCTTGTCTCTACAAGACATCAAAAAATTAGCCGGGCAGTGGTGGTGCACATCTGTGGTTCCAGCTACTTGGAAAGCTGAGACGGAAGGATCACCTGAGCCCAGCAGGTCGAGGCTGCGGTGGCCATGAACGTGGCACTGCACTCCAGCCTGGGCGACAGAGTTAGACTTCTACTCAAAAAAAGAAGAGAACATTCTAACACCGTTTCTACCAGGTGAAAAAGACAGAGAAGTCATTTTTAAAAGATAGCTCATTTTCATGTTCATGTTTAATAATTATCT
>NW_007210736.1:0-780 GCF_000164805.1 Carlito syrichta | reverse complement strand
CCAGAGGGCCAAAGTGTGACTGAAAGCAATAATGAAAATTCTGTTGTTTCTCCTATTTCTGAAGTGACTAGTGTTACTGGTGTTGTATTCATGTTGCATTACTCACCTATTAGCAAGAGAAAATAGCCTAAAGTTTGCCATTTCCATTCCAGTTCTGATAATTCTTATTCTGTTCAGTGGGCTTCTACATGGGAATAAAATATGTTATAGCATTCGACACATTTCAGAAAATACCTCACAGTCATAACCCTTATCAAGAAAAAAGCTTTGACTGGACGTGGTGGCTCATGCCTGTCATCTCAGCACTTTGGGAGGTGGAAACGAGAGGATTGCCTGAGTCTGAGGATTTGAGACCAGCCTGGGCAACTTGCCGATACCTTGTCTCTACAAGACATCAAAAAATTAGCCGGGCAGTGGTGGTGCACATCTGTGGTTCCAGCTACTTGGAAAGCTGAGACGGAAGGATCACCTGAGCCCAGCAGGTCGAGGCTGCGGTGGCCATGAACGTGGCACTGCACTCCAGCCTGGGCGACAGAGTTAGACTTCTACTCAAAAAAAGAAGAGAACATTCTAACACCGTTTCTACCAGGTGAAAAAGACAGAGAAGTCATTTTAAAAGATAGCTCATTTTCATGTTCATGTTTAATAATTATCTCCTCAAATACATTCTTGGAAATATATACGTATTAAATTACAATTATTCGGTGTGTATGGGTTTGTTTGTTTGAGCAAGGGAAGTTTTGTAGATTGAAAAATAATCACAAAAACTTTGCATTTGTT
>NW_007210735.1:0-2047 GCF_000164805.1 Carlito syrichta | reverse complement strand
CGACAGAGTTAGACTTCTACTCAAAAAAAGAAGAGAACATTCTAACACCGTTTCTACCAGGTGAAAAAGACAGAGAAGTCATTTTAAAAGATAGCTCATTTTCATGTTCATGTTTAATAATTATCTCCTCAAATACATTCTTGGAAATATATACGTATTAAATTACAATTATTCGGTGTGTATGGGTTTGTTTGTTTGAGCAAGGGAAGTTTTGTAGATTGAAAAATAATCACAAAAACTTTGCATTTGTTTGGTCAAGAGGAAGGGTCTGTTTCCCTCCCCCTTTTTGGGGGATTGACTCCATGCCTTGCTTTGACCAATAGGCTGTGGTAGATATGATACTATAGGACTTATGGGACCTGAGGCCTTGCTGGGGCTTGTTGCTTCTTCCTCTCTCACCCTCTGAAAACACTTTTACCAAGAGGTAAGCTAATCTAGCCTGCTGGAGAAGAACCAGGATGTCCTGGCTGCCAGCCTGCTACCTGCCAGATATGTTTACACAGCCTCTCTAGACCATCCAGCCCCCATCAAGCCACCAGATAACCACAGCCTCAGAGATGACTTCTGAGAGGCCAGCAGAAAAACTGACCAGTGAAACCCAGCCAAAATCACCAACTCCCAGAACCATGAACAAATAAAGGATTATTGTTTGAATCCTCTACATTTTGTGACAATGTGTTATTCAGGAAAAGATGACTGATACCGGAAAAGCAGAGTGAAAAATCAGGTCTGGTCTGCACACCCATCAGCTGCCATAACCACAGGCCAGTTGTAAAAGGAAGAAGCACCAAGATCCTCTGACATAAATTCTGTGCCTTTACGCCTCCTGGGAAAAACTGTTCCACTTAGGTCATCAGAGGACTTAAATGACAAGCTGAGGGATAGTCTCCTGGGGCACATTTTTTGGTATGGTCTCCCCTTTATGCCAAATGATTGATTTTGAAAGTCCTTCTTGGTGTCACTAGCTGCAGACAAGTCTGCTTAACTTGTAACTCAAATAAACTTGGTGGCGTAATAGGAAGTAGGAATGTCACCATGGTGCAGCCACACAGCACTAAGACAAACCTTTGCAGAATTGGATGGGCCCCCGTCTCCTGGACTTGCCTAAAATGATAGAAAAGAGTAAACCAAGGTATGTGTGAACCAATGTGTATTTCCTCTCAAATTCCTGGGTTCAAGCGATCCTCCAGCCTCAGCCTCGCAAGTAGCTGGGACTACAGGTGTGTGCCACCACATCCAGCTAATTTTTTGTTTTTGTAGAGACAAGGTTTCGCTCTGTTGCCTAAGCTGGTCTTGAACTCTTGGCCTCAAGTAATTCTTCTACCTTGGCCTCCCAAAGTGCAGGGATCACAGGCATGAGCCAGGGCACCCAGTCCATTCTTTTGTTTAGAAACTAGACGGAAGGTGATGTCACAGATTTAAGCAATTTCTCCCTACCTGAAGTTTTGGACATGGATGATTAGGCAGAAGGAAGAGTAAGAAAGGGACGCTAGAGGGAACGTTTCCAGATACAGCAAGCAATGTTGAAAAATCCACATGTGGTAATCTTGGCACTCTTCACTCCATTTCATTTCTACAAGTGGCTATTGAGCAACTGCAGTGTGACAGTCACTTGGCTGGGTGCTAGGGGACCGAAATGAGTAAAGCGTGACACCTTCAGTCAGAAGTTTATAATTTACTGGTGGAGACACAGTGCACATGAATAAAAATAATTCAGTGCTGCATAGACTGTGATGGAAGCATGAACCACCATGTACGAATGCAGTTTTGATGGTTGAATAATGAGAGGAGAGAATAGTAGAGACGTCTAAAACCTGCACCATTTTTTCCAACACCACATGAGTTTATGTGTTGGAAATGATTTGTGTTCCATACCCGCATGCTCATATTTGCCTCAAAAGGCTGAAAATGCCATGTATCTCATGAATTCAGTAGTAACTCAATAAATATTTGTGATTTCTGATGCAGCAAATGTCACTACTTCCCCTCTCCTGCCTGTGTTATGGACCTGCAAAAAATCTTTTTGGTGTTCATCGTGCACTGTTTG
>NW_007210734.1:0-684 GCF_000164805.1 Carlito syrichta | reverse complement strand
TTTCTCCCTACCTGAAGTTTTGGACATGGATGATTAGGCAGAAGGAAGAGTAAGAAAGGGACGCTAGAGGGAACGTTTCCAGATACAGCAAGCAATGTTGAAAAATCCACACGTGGTAATCTTGGCACTCTTCACTCCATTTCATTTCTACAAGTGGCTATTGAGCAACTGCAGTGTGACAGTCACTTGGCTGGGTGCTAGGGGACCGAAATGAGTAAAGCGTGACACCTTCAGTCAGAAGTTTATAATTTACTGGTGGAGACACAGTGCACATGAATAAAAATAATTCAGTGCTGCATAGACTGTGATGGAAGCATGAACCACCATGTACGAATGCAGTTTTGATGGTTGAATAATGAGAGGAGAGAATAGTAGAGACGTCTAAAACCTGCACCATTTTTTCCAACACCACATGAGTTTATGTGTTGGAAATGATTTGTGTTCCATACCCGCATGCTCATATTTGCCTCAAAAGGCTGAAAATGCCATGTATCTCATGAATTCAGTAGTAACTCAATAAATATTTGTGATTTCTGATGCAGCAAATGTCACTACTTCCCCTCTCCTGCCTGTGTTATGGACCTGCAAAAAATCTTTTTGGTGTTCATCGTGCACTGTTTGGACCTAGGTAGACTTATATCTGATTATAACCAAATGAGATAAGACAAATATTTAAAGAAAATT
>NW_007210733.1:0-732 GCF_000164805.1 Carlito syrichta | reverse complement strand
GTTTTGGACATGGATGATTAGGCAGAAGGAAGAGTAAGAAAGGGACGCTAGAGGGAACGTTTCCAGATACAGCAAGCAATGTTGAAAAATCCACACGTGGTAATCTTGGCACTCTTCACTCCATTTCATTTCTACAAGTGGCTATTGAGCAACTGCAGTGTGACAGTCACTTGGCTGGGTGCTAGGGGACCGAAATGAGTAAAGCGTGACACCTTCAGTCAGAAGTTTATAATTTACTGGTGGAGACACAGTGCACATGAATAAAAATAATTCAGTGCTGCATAGACTGTGATGGAAGCATGAACCACCATGTACGAATGCAGTTTTGATGGTTGAATAATGAGAGGAGAGAATAGTAGAGACGTCTAAAACCTGCACCATTTTTTCCAACACCACATGAGTTTATGTGTTGGAAATGATTTGTGTTCCATACCCGCATGCTCATATTTGCCTCAAAAGGCTGAAAATGCCATGTATCTCATGAATTCAGTAGTAACTCAATAAATATTTGTGATTTCTGATGCAGCAAATGTCACTACTTCCCCTCTCCTGCCTGTGTTATGGACCTGCAAAAAATCTTTTTGGTGTTCATCGTGCACTGTTTGGACCTAGGTAGACTTATATCTGATTATAACCAAATGAGATAAGACAAATATTTAAAGAAAATTCTAGAAAAAAATCGCAAATGCGTTTATTAATTTTTTAGAAAAATAATGAATGATATAGATGTGT
>NW_007210732.1:0-668 GCF_000164805.1 Carlito syrichta | reverse complement strand
TTCCCCTCTCCTGCCTGTGTTATGGGACCTGCAAAAAATCTTTTTGGGTGTTCATCGTGCACTGTTTGGACCTAGGTAGACTTATATCTGATTATAACCAAATGAGATAAGACAAATATTTAAAGAAAATTCTAGAAAAAAATCGCAAATGCGTTAAATTAATTTTTTAGAAAAATAATGAATGATATAGATGTGTTCTAAATTACCTTATTCCCCTTGCCAACCAGAATTCATAAGCTCCTAGAACATTGATATAATATCTTGAGTCTTCTAAGTTCCTCTCAAACTACACACATTGTATCCCTTTAATAACTGTTGGCAAATTGACTGAATAGATCTTCTGTGAACACAATCTAATAAAAAAAAATCTAATAAGTAATCCCCTGGGCATTGACTCAGTAAAATTAAATGTCATTTTCTTAGGTCTTTCTAGAACTGCTTATGAACATATGAGCAAAACTAAGCATGGGGATGCTTATTTTAAGATACTGAACTTTTGATTTTAATTCCTTTGAACTCAGGTCTTTCAAAATAAGTATAAGACATAGCTTTACCCTCTGGTGCACTTAGTAAAACGCTCATTGTAAAAGAAAATGAAAGAATGCACTCGATTGATATGGAATAGAGTAAGTCTTCAAGAGTACAGGGCATTAATAAAACAAGAAAAG
>NW_007210731.1:0-823 GCF_000164805.1 Carlito syrichta | reverse complement strand
AAATGTAAGCATGGTGCAGAAGGGGCTGGAGAGAAAGTCTGAGTCATTCTGCACTGGCTGTTACAGGACAAATTAAGGAATTTCTATTTCTCTTTTTTTCTTTGAGTCAAGGACTCACTCTGTTGCCCAGGCTGGAGTGCACTGGCACAATCATGACTCACCTCCTGGGTTAAGGCAATCCTTCTGCCTCAGCCTTCCGTGTAGCTGGGACTACAGGTGTGTGCCACCACACCTGTCTAATTTTTGATTTTTTTGTAGAGAAGAGATCTGACTATGTTGCCCAGGCTGGTCTTGAGCTCCTGGGCAGGCATTCCTCCTACTTCGGCCTCCCAAAGCGCTGGGATTAGAGGCTTGAGTCATGGCGCCCACCCAGGAATTTATATTTCTATCCAAATGTAATGGTATATAATTGAAGTGTTTTAAACCAGAGACTTTGAATCTGTGATTTAAACCTGCCTTCCTGCAGATTAAAAACTGGACAGAAAACAGTCTGGAAGCTATGTCTATATGCCAGATGAGAGATGATAATGACCTAGACTATGTTGCAGGCAATGGAGATAGAACAATGGGTGGATTTGAAATATAATGTGTTTTGTAACTTGGAAATTGATTGCTTACACATTGAGAATAAAAGATAGAAGGATTGACTCCCAGGTTCCTTCATGAATGTCAGAATGGATGGAGATGGCTCTGATAGAAATGTGTACGATATTCACAGCACCTGAGCTGTGAAAAATATTATGGCATCGGGGCATTTCTCTTCTTCCTAATATTAAAGACACAAAAATTTGCCTTCTGCCTCATATTTCCTGTAAGAACCTCT
>NW_007210730.1:0-749 GCF_000164805.1 Carlito syrichta | reverse complement strand
GACAGAGTGAGACACCAACTCAAAAAACAAAAACAAAAACAAAACCTCTTTATATTGACAGCATCGCACCTATTACTTTTTATCCTCTGCCACTGTCTCCCTTGTGTATTCTATTTCAACTATACAGGCCTCATTTCTATTCCAGAAACACACCATGCACCCTAATGCCTCGGGGTATTTTCTCTTCCTTCTCTCTGAAATGTTCTTCCCTAATATCTGCATCACTATTTCTTTATGAATTTTGTTTCTTGTTGTAAAATGTCATCTTTTCAGGGAGACCTGCTCTGCCCACCTTATACGAACCACCTCCATTTTCACATCACCAATTTTGTTTACTTTTTTCAACTTTGATTTTTCTGTTTAGACTTGTCATTATCCAAATTCTCATAGACTTTTATTATTCATTTGATTCAATATCTGTCTCCAATGCAGAATGAACGTTCCATGGGTGCAGGGACTTTGTATGTTTTTACTACTATATTTCTATCACCTAGAAGAATGTATATAATTTAATGAAGTAATTGACTCCTACCTTCAAAATATGAAGCACTTATCCCTAAGAGTGGTGATGTTTGCCTTTCTTAGGAAGCTTTTTTTTTTTTAGTTAGAGTGTCACTCTGTCACCCAGAGTGGAGTGGAGTGGCATGCTCACAACCACCACAGCCACAACCTGCTAGGCTCAGTTGATGCTTCCACCTCAACCTTTCAAGTAGCTGGAACCACAGGTGCTAACCACCACGCTCAGCTGT
>NW_007210729.1:0-1262 GCF_000164805.1 Carlito syrichta | reverse complement strand
TCTGAGAGACAGAGTGAGACTCCAACTCAAAAAAAAGAAAAAAAGAAAAATTGTTCCTAAGTCCAGAAGAATGTTTAGAGCACTCATGTTCTGTTACTTGAGGTGCCAGTTACAGGTCCAATTCTTCCAGTAAGCAGGAATTTTGCATCTGAATCTAAATGCAATAATTGCCATCAGTTAATTCTGTTTTATTCTATGTCTTTAGGATTGGGGAGTTTTGACTACAATATGGAAATATATTTAAATTTATATGCATAATTATGCATAATAATATGAAAACTAGATGTCCCCGAGGTGGGAGACTACAGTAGCCTTCCTTCTGACGTGTAGCAATGCTAAGTGTTTTACTAGTATCCTTTTTTCTAACATTTGGTAACCTGAAATCTGCAATAGATTATTATTATTTGGGGTTTTGAGCCTTCCTTTTTCCAGGGGGAAGACGATTCTGTTGCTGAATGCCAGGACACCCCTCCAGATGCAGATGTCACTGAGAAGAGTGCTTGCTGGATATCCTTTCCATGTGTTTCAGCCTAAGCTAGAAGGGAATAAAGGGGATTGAGCTACGGATGGGAAAACACATTTTGCCAAGTTCCAACCCCTCTGAAATTTGAACTTTTTGGGCTATTGAACAGGCTGAGATCTTGGTCTTCTTCAAGCTTGTTTACTCTTGACAAAATGGAACTTCTGGTCTTGGGGAAAAAATAATGTCTTTGGGTTTTAAAGGCCTCCAAAAGCTTCTTGAGACATTAAGTACCTCTTATATAAAATAACACAGTGATGATTTAAGACCAGAGGAATTGGAAATGCGCAGATTAAATGACCTTTAAAATACACATAAGTTTAAAATCGAAAGGAAAATGCACTTAGCAAAAAAGCATTTGGGATTTATTTCTAAAATATGGTTGGAAACATTAAACAAACTCAAAATGAGGCAGCGTGTGCACATCCTCATTTTGACTTAAAGATCTTCTTTAAATAACACAACAGATGTAGTCATCAGCATTTATTCCAACAGGGACACTGTGAATGGTGAGGAAGACACGGTAAGACATGGGTAATAATAAGAACTACTGTCATTGTTATCCCTTAATCCCTCAAACTGTCGAAGCACAACCATGAGTAAAAGGGAAATATTCTGGCAGGATCTGACTCCCTCCCCATTTTTTGTCAAACAGTTCAGTTAGAAAATGTCCACCAGGAAATACTTCCTTAAATTAGTCAACAAAAAAGCAACTTTAGCTATTTGTACTCTATGGCACAAC
>NW_007210728.1:0-741 GCF_000164805.1 Carlito syrichta | reverse complement strand
GGTTCCTACACTCTCATTAAGCTGGTATAGCATCGGTGATCAACAAAAATTGTTTAATAATTGAAATGAATCGTGTCTGAGTAAGATGTGTGGTGGAAAGCACATAGGTTTCTGTACTAAGAGAGCTGGTTTTGAATCCTGGGTCATTTAACTTTTTAGAAAGTGTGTCATTTAACTTCCTTGGATCCCAATCTTCTCATCTGTGTAAAAAGGACAAAAAGATCTTGGTGCAATGTTTAGGTAAAGATGAAATTTATATAATGTATAAAATCCCAATGCTTTGTACATAAGTAGATTACAATCTTCATCCTTTTCTTCCCCTTCTCCATCTTCATCACCCTCATTATCATTATAATTTATGGCTTTTATTAAACTCAATGTAAAATGAGTTAAATGGAAATGGTCCTTGGACTTTGGGGGCTAACAATTAGACATCATAATACCAATGTGTCTAAACAGAAAAAGGACATGGAGAATATAAGAAACTTGGAATAAGTACATAAAAATTCAACTAAATTTATATTAACACTGTAAGTAAAAACGATGTCCATATTGACTAAGAAGAGTCCTAGAATTGCTTGTTGAGACAGAGGACATTTTCTCACACTTTCAACACATTGTATACCCGATTCTCCAATGTCATGAATGTTTATAATGGCAAACTTTGATGCCAATAAATATATCAGCAATATAAATCCCTCCAGGTGAATGCATGGTATGGGCTGCTATGATCACTTCTGT
>NW_007210727.1:0-729 GCF_000164805.1 Carlito syrichta | reverse complement strand
TCCATCTTCATCACCCTCATTATCATTATAATGTATGGCTTTTATTAACTCAATGTAAAAATGAGTTAAATGGAAAATGGTCCTTGGACTTTGGGGGCTAACAATTAGACATCATAATACCAATGTGTCTAAACAGAAAAAGGACATGGAGAATATAAGAAACTTGGAATAAGTACATAAAAATTCAACTAAATTTATATTAACACTGTAAGTAAAAACGATGTCCATATTGACTAAGAAGAGTCCTAGAATTGCTTGTTGAGACAGAGGACATTTTCTCACACTTTCAACACATTGTATACCCGATTCTCCAATGTCATGAATGTTTATAATGGCAACTTTGATGGCAATAAATATATCAGCAATATAAATCCCTCCAGGTGAATGCATGGTATGGGCTGCTATGATCACTTCTGTTAATAATAATAATTTTAAAAATAACAAATATATAAATCTTTTATTTTATACCTTAAGATTTAAGTCCTGTGTCAACATGAACAGAGATATGGTGGGAAGTCTACCTTGATAAACATGGCAGCAATGTTATTTTATATCATGATAGCTGTTATCAGAATTGCATCAGTACATCCCATGCCATGCAGCCCTAGGGCACATAAATGTGTACTTTAATAATCACAGTTAAGACATATTTTACATATTAAAATAAAAGACCCTTACTATTTGATTAATTGCAGATGGAATGTCAGTTGTGGGGAGAATCTAAAGACC
>NW_007210726.1:0-671 GCF_000164805.1 Carlito syrichta | reverse complement strand
TGATCTTTGTTATTTCTTTTCTTCTGCTAGCTTTGGGTTTGGTTTGTTCATGTTTTTCTAATTCCTGTGACATTGGGTTGTCAATATGCAATCTTTTAATCTTATTATTGTAGGCCTTAAGCCCTGTAAATTTTCCTGTGAGCACAGCTTTGCTGTGTCTGTGAGATTTTGATAACTTGTTTCATTGCTGTCATCCATTTTGAGGAATTTTTAAAATTTCCATCTTGACTTCATTGTTGACCCAAAGATTACTCAGGAGCATATTGTTTAACTTCCATATTTTTGTTTGGTTTTGTGAGTTCTTCTTGGAGCTAATTTCTAGTTTTAGCCCACTGTGGTCTGAGAAGGTGCTTTATATGATTTTGATTTTTTTTAATTCATTGAGACTTAACTTGTGGCCTATCGAATGATCTATCTTGGAGAACATTATATGTGCTGATGAAAAAAATGTATATTCTGTAAATTTTGGGGGTGGAATGTTCTGTAGGTGTCTGTTAGATCAGTTTGCTCTAGGGTCCAGTTTAATTATAATGTTTCTTTGTTGACTGTCTGTCTTGATGACATATCTATTGCTGTCAGTGGAGTGTTGAGGTCTCTCACTATTATTGTGTTGCTATCTATCTCTTTTTTTAGGTCTAGTAAAATTTGTTTTATAAGTCTGGGTTATCTGG
>NW_007210725.1:0-540 GCF_000164805.1 Carlito syrichta | reverse complement strand
TTTTGCAATGAGTCTTCTAGGGGTTCTTTGGACTTCTTGTATCTGGATGTTAAAATCTCTAGTAAAGCCAGAAGTTTTCCTCTATTATTCCCTCAAATAGGTTTTCCAAACCTGATGTTTTCCTTTCTTCCTCAGGAACATGTATGATTCTTAAGTTTTACGTAAACCCCACATTTCTTGGAGACTTTGTTCCGTTCTCTTTATTCTTTTTTCTTTATTGTTGTCTAATTGGGTTAATTCAAAAGCCTTGTCTTCAAGTTCAGAGATCTTTTTTTCTACTCATTATAGTCTACCGTTAACACTTTCCACTGCATTTTGTACTTTCCTAAATGATTCTTTTATTTCCAGAATTTCAGCTTGTTTTATTTTTTAAGGTGTCTATCTCTTTGTAAAATTTTACATTCATGTCCTAAATTTTTTTTTTCCTTATGTTGGTTTTCAACTTTCTCCTGAATCTCATTGAGCAATTTTATAATCAACCATCTGAATTCTATCTCTGGAATTTCAAACATTTCATTTTGGTTAGGATCCATTGCTGAA
>NW_007210724.1:0-727 GCF_000164805.1 Carlito syrichta | reverse complement strand
TGAGGCCAGGCTCGGTGACTCAGCCTGTAATCCCAGTACTTTGGGAGGCCAAGGTAAGTGGATTGCCTGAGCCTGTGGCAACTTGGTGAGACTGCGTCTCTACAATAAATTAAAAATTAGCTGGCATGGTAGTGCGTGCCTGTAGTTCTGGCTACTTGGAACGCTGAGGTGGAAGGATCGCCGGAGCTCAGCAGGTCGATGCTGGAGTAGCTGTGACTGTGCCACTGCACTCCAGCCTGGGCGATGGAGTGAGACTCCAACTCAAAAAAAAAAAGAATATAGTGAGTGGTCAGGACTGTTCCATGTAAAGATGATTATGGAGAATGCCTTTGGGATGAAATGACTTCCAGACATTTTGAAATGCAACCCTTATGTATTGAATTAGGCAGAGCCTTAATTGGAGTCCTGGGGTTGATATTTGATTTGCATTTGGCAGTCTTTTCCCCCAGCTATTGGTTGAAATTTCAACGTTTGTGATAGTAGATAGATGTGACATGTGACGACATCACACATGGGCAGTTACTTGTGCCAAGAACTACAACAGGAGCACCAGCAGCAACCAGATGCCAGGCCCAGCATCATGGGGAGAGAAACTGTTCTGTCAATATATATACATTTTTTAAACCAAAAATTGGAGAGACATATTTTGAAACATTCCTTCTCTTTATTTTTTTGATGTGGGTGTTTTCCCATCTTTCAGCCAAGATATCCTGACTTTTTCTCTTGG
>NW_007210723.1:0-929 GCF_000164805.1 Carlito syrichta | reverse complement strand
CGGGGGAAAAACCTTATAATGTTAGTGAAAATAAGACTGATGTAAAGAAGCAGCAGTTTTTAGACCCTTGGAGATTCCAGCTTGGCAGAGCCAGGGTTTCAACTTCCCTCTTGAAGTTAGGACAGGAGTTGCAGATGCTTCTTCTTTTTGCTGAGTTTGCAGCTGCTCTGTTTTTCTTGCTGCACATCTGTGTGTGCCTGCGCCTTGGCCCCTGTGGAACTGCTGGTTGAGCACCAGATTGATTTGTCCTTCTCTTTCATGTTGCCCCACATGAGGAACCAAGCAGAAAGGGAACAAGAAGTGGAAAGTAGGTCTCCTATGCAATTGGAAAAGATGGTACCTTACTGGGTTTAACCAGAGGCATTATTTTCCTAAACTAAGCAGTTAAAGTAGGTTCAGTCTAAAGATAGGATATTTATGTGGGGTTACCAGATAAATATCTGGACTCAAAAGAGGAAGGCAATATAATGCAATGGGGAGTTTTACTAGAATCAGAGGGCCTATGTTTCCCATTCTGGCTTTGTAACTTACTAGCTGTGTGACCTTATATTAGAGACTTTACCCCTCTAAATTTCAGTTTTCACATCTGTAAAATGGTAATGATTAAAGGTACCCTCTTCATGGAGTTGTGTGAGGTAAAGCATATAAATTATTCAACATAGTAACTATACACTATTAGTCTTACTATTGTTATCACAGCAGTTAATACTGTGAATTGAGTTGTTTGATACAGTGGAAAGCATGTAGACTCTGAATTCAGATTGGTCTGACTTTGAGTCTCAACTCCACATTTATTAATATTATGACTGAGCCTTGGTTAAAATAACATCCTTTTTTTTTAAACCTTAGTCTTCTCATCTGTAAAATAGGGACACTGTTGTCTATCTCACAATTTTCTGTGAAGATAGAAAAAAAAGATGTGGCAGCAT
>NW_007210722.1:0-8726 GCF_000164805.1 Carlito syrichta | reverse complement strand
TACTTTCATCTTTATATGATGTCACATTTATTTTTGTAAGTTGTAGTACACTTGCATTTCAGGAATAAATTCCACTTGGCATGGTGTTTAATCTAATTCATTTGAATATACTGCTAAATTCCAGTTCTAGTATTCTGTTAAGAATTTTTTGCAAGGAGTGGGACCTCTAGTGCCATGGAGCTGGACCCTGCATGTCGGTGCCCTGAGAGCAGAGGAGGGAATTTCAATGAGGCTGCTCCTGGACATTGATCCTACACTGTGAGTTTCGGTGCTCTCATTTTCTCACCCATTGTTATTCTTTGCTGTGTCATGTAACATTTGAGCAATAATGAGTTTGGGAGATTCCAAAGTATAAGATGCTTTGCCACTGCCACAGAGCCTTTCTGCCGTGGGACCCAAAATGACGAGTGATATTCATGACTGTGATAGAAGGATTGGAGCCACATCCCCAGGTGTGAAATATTCTACTTCTAGAAGCCAGTGTGACCTCATAGGCTTTAGATACCTTTTTGCAATCAGCAATTGTAGGATGCACTGTATTATTTTGTGGGAGATGCTCAGCATACTTCAGACTACTAAACCTTAAAGATTCCAGAAATCTCGTTTTCCCTCTAACTCTACTGTGGAGGGTGGCCATTCCAAAATTTCACCAGAAACACAAAGGAAATGCTGACACCACCTTAGGCCCTTCCTGTAGACTTTCTCCTGGCTACACTGTCATCCCAGTGCCCCCAACATCCTCTTCTTCTGCAACAGCAAAATCCTCCCTGACTATGTTTGACTGCAGGACTCTGCTAAGTTTGGAGTGTATCCCTGGGTTCTGGGCTGTTTTCCAAGGAACTCGCCAGGAAATCCTTCTTGCCAAGTTCAGGACCTGCCTCTCCATTTCCCACAGCTGCAGACACTCAGGAAGGACCCCTGAGTCAGCAGGGCTTCTGGGCTCCTGTTCACAGTCATGTGTGACACCAGCCTGTGGGCTCCAGGTTAATTGGTATCTCATTGTCCTTTAATGTTTGTCTCTCTCGTTCCTTTTTTCTTTTTCTCTTTATTTGTTCAACTGGTGTTTATTTGGAAGCTTTGGTTCACAGAGGAAAGTGGGAAGAATAAAAAGCACTGTCAGTCTTTCCCTAAGCACAATACTGCTAACTAGCTGTTGCTGTAAATTCCTCTCTTTCTCCCTTCCTCCTTTCCTTTCCCCCTTCTTCTTTTTTTCTGTGTTCACAGATGTACAGATATATGTAGTTTTGTGCTAAGCACCGAATTGTCCTCACAACTCAGAAAAGAGCAATCCTTTATTCGGCCTATAGTCACATTTCCCTAGTTGCCCAAGAATGTTTGTTGTCATTCAATTTTTGAGCCAGTCACTATCCTGAAGATTTACGTCCTCATATTTCATTGCCAGCTGTCTCCACACAATGAAATCAAAATGAATAAAACTCTAAAAATAAATTTAACAAAAAGTGTGTAACATAGACTCTGAAACATACAAGATTTGCTGATAATAAAAGAAGATCTATGTAATGGAAACCATCTCACATTCATAGATCAGGAACTCATTATTATTATGGTGGCAAAAATACTTAAAGTGATGTATGGATTCATGGCAATGTCTATGACAATCCCAATGTACATCTTCAAAGTAACAAATTGGTAATCAATTTCCTATGAATTTGCTAGGGGTGTAGATTAGCCAAAAATCCTAAAAAATACACACACACACGCACACGCACACACACGCACACACACGCACACACACACGGACTGAAGCTTCCTGATTTCATACTTGACAAAATTCAAATGTCATGTAGGCAGCACAATGCTGGCACAAGGTCAGACACATAGATTAGCTAATAGCAGACTAGCAGAAATACATAAACCTCATGCCTAAAGTCAGCTGACTTTGAGGAGGGTGTCAAGACCATCCATGGGGAGAGGAAAATCTTTTCACCAAGTGGTGCTGGGACAACTGGAAAAACTACATGCCAAAGAATGAAGGTGGACCCTGCTTCATACCATGTGTAAGAATTCACTTGGGCCGGGCGCAGTGGCTCAAACTTGTAATCTCTGCACTTTGGGAGGCTGGGGAGAGAGGATTGCATGAGCCTGTAGAGACCTCGTCTCTACAATATATAAAAAATTAGCTGGGTATGGTAGTGCGAGCCTTTAGTTTTGGCTACCGGAAAGCTGAGGCAAAGGATTGCTTGAGTTCAGCAGGTTGAGACTACGATGGCTGTGAGGGTGCCACTGCACTCCAACCTGGGTGACAGAGTAAGACTCCGACTCAAAAAACAGCAACAACAGAAACCACTCAAATGAGTCAAACACTTAAGCGTAACAGCAAGCTCTGCAACCCTCAGAACAATGATAGGGATACGTCTTATGGAAGAAACATTTGGATATGAGTATTAGATATGGCACCAAAAGAGCAACAAAAGGAAAAGAAGTAGGCAGGCAAGGTGGCTCATGCCCGTTTTCCCAGCACTTTGGAAGACCAAGACTAGAGGACTGCTTCTGCTCAGGAGTTCAAGACCAGCATAGGCAGCATAGTGTTACCTTGTTTCCACATGCACAAAAACAGACGGAATTTGCTGGGTGTGGTGGTGTGCACTTACAGTCTCAGCTATTTGGGAGGCTGAGGCAGTAGGTTCAATTGAGACCAGGAGTTCAAGGCTGTGGTGAGCTGTGATCCTGCCATTGTACTCCAGCCAGGTCTGTGGAGTGAGACTAAGACTGACAAGAGAAGAGAAGAAAGAGAAAATAAAAGGAAGAGGAAGAGGAAGGGAAGGAGGAAGTCACAGAAGATGAAGCAGTTTGACGTAGATCTCAAAGCTTATACAAAAATTGTCTCAAAATCCATACTGATTTAAATATAAAACTAAAATGTTAGAAAAAAAATCAGGGGTAAGTTGTCAGGATCTAGGGCTGGTTGTAGAGTTCTTCTAGTTGAAAACAAAAGCAATATTCATAAAATTAAAAATGGATAAGTTGCACCTCTTTACAAAGTCTACTCTGTTAGAGCCCATTTGAAGATAATTTAAAGACAAGCTGCAGAGAGAAAATATTTGCAAATCACATATCTGATGGCGAAGAATTAGTATCTAGTATATCTTTTTAAATCCCTTAAAACTCCAAAGAATACAATTAGAAATCGGGCAAAATATTAGCCATTAAGAAAGTGCCAGTTTCAACCACAGTAACAGAATGATTCAAACAAATAAGCAAGCAAACAAACAAAACTAGTGACAACATCAAATGCCGTTGAGCATGCAGATAAAACAGATCATTTACATGTTGCCTGCAGGAATAGAAAATAGTTTTTTTACATTTCATAAAATGGCATAAAATATTTTCGAAACTTTAGCATTTCCTTAAAAAAAAAAAAAAGCATGTGATATAACAGTTGTGCTCCTGGCCTTTTATCCCAGAGAAAATATGTGTTCACATAACAGTCAGTACACAAGTATTCACAGCATCTCTAGTCTTATTGCCTAAAAAACTGGAAAAAATAGGAGATCTGGTGAAAAAAACCAGTTGTGGTACATCCATACCAAGAAATGCTATATAGCAATAAAAAGGAAATCACTGTGAATATATGAAATAAATTGGATGCATTATGAGGGAATTATGCTGAGTGAAAACAGTCATAAGACAAAGGATACATACTGTATGATTCCATTTATATGCCATGTCTGATAGGACAGAATTACAGAATCACAGGACAGAGTAGTAGACTACTCTGTATTTTGACTGTATCATTGTCAATATCCTTACTGTGATACTGTACTTTAGTGCAAGTTGTTGCCATTTGGGAAAGATGTGTAAAGATTGTATCATATCTCTCTGTATTATTTATTCTAAGAGCCTAAACATCCACAATTATCTCAAAACATACAATTTAATTAAAGAAAGTTATTTTTTCAAGTCATTCAGACAAAGTGGGGAATTAGGTAAGCATTCCACAATCTGATATTTGAAAACGTGCTGAAGGCTCTGTGTCCTCCAACTTGATGTTGGAGACCATGTCATAGACAGTGATTTGTATTTGCAGGGGTCTACCAAAAGTCATAGAAATTGACCCTGACACAACTACACCTTGGTGTAAATGAATCCCCTCATGCAAACTAAGAGAAGGCCAGAGTTTCAGATACCCTGAGGGATGACTGGATTTAGGACATGAATGTCAGCAGGATTCCCTGTACCTTGCCTCTGACCACCCCTTACTTTCATATGTTATCTGCCTGCTTATGTTTTCCCATAGGGTAAGATACAAGATTGCAAGTGATTCTGGGTTTACAATTCTAAAGTAACTTGTGCAGAGGGGTTAAAAACAAATCAAAACAAAAAACCGATGTCACTGATTCCACTGGAAAACTCCTGGAGGATGTTTGTGATTGGCACATCCTGGAGGATGTTTGATATTGGCACATCGGTGATACGCCCATTTCCGGATCAAATCTTTTATCTAGAGACTTGACCTTTATGATTGGTTCAGGTTTGGTCACCTACCTATAGGTTTAATAAGGTAGGTTTCAGGTTTGGCATCTTAATCAGGATATATTATTGGGATAGGAGAGAGTTCCTCAAAGTAAGAGGGATACTTACCTCAAACACTACCTAGTGAATGCTATAATAAATATTGACTAAACAGCCATACCTACATTCCTGACACTCCATTAGACCTGACACTCATTCCTTCAAGCCTTGTATCCTCAGATATTGGCTCCAGAAATTGGTGGATAGAAATTAAGCAGATGAGACTGAGAAAGATTTGTGCTGACATCACAGGACCTTAGAGTATTCCATTAAGCAAATGAAATTGGGAAGACACTGACTTAGTTATTGGATGTGACTGAATGATTTAGAACAGGTTTTTTATTTTATTTAATACTTCTATCAGTTGGGTCATTTCTTGTAAAATAGAATTACTGGGAAGCACATCAAGGAATTGACCATTTTCAGGGATATCTGGAGGTCCAGGTTTAAAATTCAGGAACAGAGCCTGTTGCAGATGCTAGCAAGCACTGTTACTGTCATCATCTAGTATCGGGAATAGTCTGGGGCAAACATTGCATCTATAATTCCTGATTTCTAATTCTTTCTACCGTCCCGGAGTCGTATGCAGAAATATAAAATCCTAAGAGGGAATATCTAGTTGCTTGCGTTTAGCTCTTACACCTGCTGCTATGTATATGGAGGGGAAGGAATATCTAGACACTTGAGTTTCTGTAGGAAAAGCAAGTCCTACTGAATTCTCCTCTGTATTATTGTTTTATTTCTGTGTAATTCATCACTACACATTTAACAGCTTAAAACAGCATCCATTTCTGAACTCCTAGTTCCACAGGTTAGAAGTCTCTTAAGTCTGATCTAACTGGGTTTTCAACGTAGTCTTCATTGCCAAAATCAGGCTGTGGCCAGAGTGGACTTTTACCCGGAGGCTCTGATGGAGAGTTTACTTCCAAGCTCATCTTAGGAATGATCTGTTCACTTACTCACTTCATTTAGGTCTCCCAGCATTTGAAAGTATTTTGGGTAGATCTTATAGAGACTGTTTTTCTTACAAATTTTATTGAAGTAAAATATCACAGAAAAATATATAAAATGACAACTTGATAAATGTACACAAACTGAGCCCATATTTAGGAAACGAACCTCACCACACCTCAGAAGTTCCCTGTGTGTCCCCCCTACATTCCTGCCCCAGAAGGAGCCCCTATGCCAAACATTTTAGCAGAGATCAGTGTGTTATTTTATTTGTTTTGTTTTTGCTTCAAACAGAAGGAGGGGGACCGTTTGTGCCCTTTTTCTGGCTTCATTCATTCAACGTGATTGTGAGATTATCATTGCTGTATAGGTTTGAAAGCTTAGTTTACCAAAATGAGTTTTTCTTTTCTACTGTGAATGGGCCTTTGGACAGTTTTTGGTTTTTAGTATTGGAAGACTGTTTCTTAATATAGCTTTAGAAACTGATTTTTACAAAGTTGGTGTTTAAGCATTGTGGCTTGTTAGTTGTGTGTATAGAAAAGTATTGAGTTCACATCCTAATGCTGTTCTCCCTCGTCCCCCAAATACACTTCGTTTTTGAAGCATGTTTTTGTTTCACTGCTTGTTGCCCCCTCCTTAGGTTTATGATGGAACCATCTGAAGTGATAATAAGAATAATTTTGCTTTCTCTCTGTTATATATTCTGTTTCAAAAGAGTGGCAAATGATGCCACAGGTACTGCAATATTGACACTAGTGAAATGTTGGCAAATGTGCCTTCAAGGAAACAGTTTCACTAGTGTGTACACCCATGCCATCGAATCCCATCTTGATCTTTCCATTGGAGTGTCTGTTTAGGAATCACTATGAAGACTTCATGAACCAGATTTGTAGGCACCAGCCTTCCTTGTCTTGATGGAAGGAGAAGGTGTGCTCGGGAACCTCTGAGCTGCTATGAAAATCTTTCTATTCCAGGTTTCTCTGCATTCTTAGTGGAGGAGCAGAGCCAGGCAGGGCCAGGGCTCTCCCCAACCTACCCCTGCAGGGAAGCCCGGTGGTGGACACACTTCCCTTTGCTCTGCACAGATGAAGCTCAACCCTATCGCAGTATCTCTTTTCTCTCCATGGAAACAAAATGAAACCACACTTCAAACCCCTGGGCACATCTCTGCCTCTGTGTGGGATGTGGACATGGACCTAGGACAGTCAGAGCAATTCTAGAAAAGAGACAAGGACCTACCATGCCTGACGTAAAGAACTACTCTATGGGTTCAGACACCCAGACAGTGTGATGTTGGTAACAGGATAGGCTCTTAGGTCAGTAGCACAGAAGGAGGAGTTTAGAATACACCCTCACACATGTCCAATTGATTTTGAAAAGAGTGTGATGCACATTTCTCAGGGAAAAGACCATCTTAGTCAAAAATGATGGCACTTAGAAGTACCAGGCACATAGGGGGAAAAACTTTAGTCCATCCATGTCATCATAGACAAAAGTTTATTCAAGATTTATCATAAAACAGAAGTGGTAAAGTTGTTCCAACTTGTGTAAGGAAAACATGTGCTCTGTCAGGGTGTCTTGACAGCAGGCAAAGAGGCGACAGGCTTCTTACTGAGTTTGAGGTTTCTGCTCTTTTTTATTATTTTCAAGAAGTGAGTTACAAGGTAGTATTGGGTGTATGAATAGTTTTGGTACAGGTGAAGTTTTGGGCCTCCCATTGGACCTCACGTTGCCTGGATTAGGATTGGGCACTCTTATTGATGTTATGCGCATCTTCCCCCTCACCCCTGTGTTCCACTACTGCCAGGGCCAGGGTCTGACTCCTGAGCTCCTGGACCAACTTCTTGCCACCTGCACATGGGGGAAGGATGCAGGTTCCACCCTCTGGGTGGTGATGAGGCTGGGCAGGGTCTGGTGTGGGGGCCCCACTGAGGTGGCAGGGCTGGGCCTGTTCTGTGGTCTCAGGGGTATCCAAGGCATATGTGGAGGGTACACAGACCCAGCAACTCTGTTCTGTGTGGTACCGCAGAAACCAGGGACCCACCATGTCCAGGCGGGTGGGGAGCTTTGGCATGGAGTTCCATTTGAGGAACCTTCAAACCCCCCACAAGTTCTGTCCTGAGCTCCTGAGGTCCCCAGTGAACAGTCTGCTGTCCTGGACTTTACAGAAGACATGTTGTGCCACTGGACCTCGATCTAAGGAAAGCTCAATTTTGGTTCAGATGTAAAGCACATCTCCAGCTAATGTTAAGAGATTATCGAGCTGTTCAACACTAGCTGAAGTAGATATTTCTCTAAAATACTGTTGCCAGATTACTCTTTATTTAATAAGCTTTATTATTTATATAAGCTTTAGAGTAACAAAACAATAGAACAAATAGTAAAGTTATTGACCTCTCCCCCCACAGCTTTCCATGATTAATATTTTACTGCGGAACGCTCATTACAACTAATGAACTGATATTTACACATTATTAACTAATTTTTAAGTATGCATTGTGTTTTAGCTTTATGTCTCACATTTTTCTTTGAGAAAATGTATAACGTGTTGTGTCCGTTGCAGTCTCATACAGATTAGTTTCCTGTGAACAATCCCCCGTGCTTCATTTATAAATCTTTCTCTCCTTTCCTCGAAAGCTCTGGAAACTGGTGATGTTTTTGCTGTTTGCTGTCTCTACAGTATGCAAGCTCTCTCTTGCAGCCTCTCCAATGTCTGTGGCATTTTGACTTTTCAGTAGTAACCATTCTGACTGGTGTGTGATGATATCTCATTGTGGTTTGAATTGCATGTCTGCTCTTTAATGAGGTTGAGCATTTTGTGATACATCTGTTGTCCACTTGGATGTCTGCCTTTGGAAAGTGTCCATACCATTGGCCACGTTTTCTTGTGTGCTTTGCTTTCTTTCTGTTGATTTGCTTGAGTTCCTTATAGACTCTGGATTCTAGGCCTTTGTCAGGTGCATAGTCTTTCAATAATTTTTCTCATTCTGTGAGTTGTCTCTTTACTCTCTCCAGGGTTTCTTTTGCAGTGCAGAAGCTTTCTAACTTGATAAGGTCTTCCCGGTCCTTATTATTTTTCACTGCCGTTGCGTTTGAGGACTTGGTCGTGAACTCCTTGCCTAAGCCCATGTCGGCAAGAGTGGTTCCTGGGTTTTCCTGTGAGATTTTTGCAGTCTGGGCTCCTCCGTTCACGGTGATCGGTAGGGTTTCAGCCTCATCCTGTGGCATATGGGTAGGCAGTT
>NW_007210721.1:0-8620 GCF_000164805.1 Carlito syrichta | reverse complement strand
ATATACTGCTAAATTCCAGTTCTAGTATTCTGTTAAGAATTTTTTGCAAGGAGTGGGACCTCTAGTGCCATGGAGCTGGACCCTGCATGTCGGTGCCCTGAGAGCAGAGGAGGGAATTTCAATGAGGCTGCTCCTGGACATTGATCCTACACTGTGAGTTTCGGTGCTCTCATTTTCTCACCCATTGTTATTCTTTGCTGTGTCATGTAACATTTGAGCAATAATGAGTTTGGGAGATTCCAAAGTATAAGATGCTTTGCCACTGCCACAGAGCCTTTCTGCCGTGGGACCCAAAATGACGAGTGATATTCATGACTGTGATAGAAGGATTGGAGCCACATCCCCAGGTGTGAAATATTCTACTTCTAGAAGCCAGTGTGACCTCATAGGCTTTAGATACCTTTTTGCAATCAGCAATTGTAGGATGCACTGTATTATTTTGTGGGAGATGCTCAGCATACTTCAGACTACTAAACCTTAAAGATTCCAGAAATCTCGTTTTCCCTCTAACTCTACTGTGGAGGGTGGCCATTCCAAAATTTCACCAGAAACACAAAGGAAATGCTGACACCACCTTAGGCCCTTCCTGTAGACTTTCTCCTGGCTACACTGTCATCCCAGTGCCCCCAACATCCTCTCTTCTGCAACAGCAAAATCCTCCCTGACTATGTTTGACTGCAGGACTCTGCTAAGTTTGGAGTGTATCCCTGGGTTCTGGGCTGTTTTCCAAGGAACTCGCCAGGAAATCCTTCTTGCCAAGTTCAGGACCTGCCTCTCCATTTCCCACAGCTGCAGACACTCAGGAAGGACCCCTGAGTCAGCAGGGCTTCTGGGCTCCTGTTCACAGTCATGTGTGACACCAGCCTGTGGGCTCCAGGTTAATTGGTATCTCATTGTCCTTTAATGTTTGTCTCTCTCGTTCCTTTTTTCTTTTTCTCTTTATTTGTTCAACTGGTGTTTATTTGGAAGCTTTGGTTCACAGAGGAAAGTGGGAAGAATAAAAAGCACTGTCAGTCTTTCCCTAAGCACAATACTGCTAACTAGCTGTTGCTGTAAATTCCTCTCTTTCTCCCTTCCTCCTTTCCTTTCCCCCTTCTTCTTTTTTTCTGTGTTCACAGATGTACAGATATATGTAGTTTTGTGCTAAGCACCGAATTGTCCTCACAACTCAGAAAAGAGCAATCCTTTATTCGGCCTATAGTCACATTTCCCTAGTTGCCCAAGAATGTTTGTTGTCATTCAATTTTTGAGCCAGTCACTATCCTGAAGATTTACGTCCTCATATTTCATTGCCAGCTGTCTCCACACAATGAAATCAAAATGAATAAAACTCTAAAAATAAATTTAACAAAAAGTGTGTAACATAGACTCTGAAACATACAAGATTTGCTGATAATAAAAGAAGATCTATGTAATGGAAACCATCTCACATTCATAGATCAGGAACTCATTATTATTATGGTGGCAAAAATACTTAAAGTGATGTATGGATTCATGGCAATGTCTATGACAATCCCAATGTACATCTTCAAAGTAACAAATTGGTAATCAATTTCCTATGAATTTGCTAGGGGTGTAGATTAGCCAAAAATCCTAAAAAATACACACACACACGCACACGCACACACACGCACACACACGCACACACACACGGACTGAAGCTTCCTGATTTCATACTTGACAAAATTCAAATGTCATGTAGGCAGCACAATGCTGGCACAAGGTCAGACACATAGATTAGCTAATAGCAGACTAGCAGAAATACATAAACCTCATGCCTAAAGTCAGCTGACTTTGAGGAGGGTGTCAAGACCATCCATGGGGAGAGGAAAATCTTTTCACCAAGTGGTGCTGGGACAACTGGAAAAACTACATGCCAAAGAATGAAGGTGGACCCTGCTTCATACCATGTGTAAGAATTCACTTGGGCCGGGCGCAGTGGCTCAAACCTGTAATCTCTGCACTTTGGGAGGCTGGGGAGAGAGGATTGCCTGAGCCTGTAGAGACCTCGTCTCTACAATATATAAAAAATTAGCTGGGTATGGTAGTGCGAGCCTTTAGTTTTGGCTACCGGAAAGCTGAGGCAAAGGATTGCTTGAGTTCAGCAGGTTGAGACTACGATGGCTGTGAGGGTGCCACTGCACTCCAACCTGGGTGACAGAGTAAGACTCCGACTCAAAAAACAGCAACAACAGAAACCACTCAAATGAGTCAAACACTTAAGCGTAACAGCAAGCTCTGCAACCCTCAGAACAATGATAGGGATACGTCTTATGGAAGAAACATTTGGATATGAGTATTAGATATGGCACCAAAAGAGCAACAAAAGGAAAAGAAGTAGGCAGGCAAGGTGGCTCATGCCCGTTTTCCCAGCACTTTGGAAGACCAAGACTAGAGGACTGCTTCTGCTCAGGAGTTCAAGACCAGCATAGGCAGCATAGTGTTACCTTGTTTCCACATGCACAAAAACAGACGGAATTTGCTGGGTGTGGTGGTGTGCACTTACAGTCTCAGCTATTTGGGAGGCTGAGGCAGTAGGTTCAATTGAGACCAGGAGTTCAAGGCTGTGGTGAGCTGTGATCCTGCCATTGTACTCCAGCCAGGTCTGTGGAGTGAGACTAAGACTGACAAGAGAAGAGAAGAAAGAGAAAATAAAAGGAAGAGGAAGAGGAAGGGAAGGAGGAAGTCACAGAAGATGAAGCAGTTTGACGTAGATCTCAAAGCTTATACAAAAATTGTCTCAAAATCCATACTGATTTAAATATAAAACTAAAATGTTAGAAAAAAAATCAGGGGTAAGTTGTCAGGATCTAGGGCTGGTTGTAGAGTTCTTCTAGTTGAAAACAAAAGCAATATTCATAAAATTAAAAATGGATAAGTTGCACCTCTTTACAAAGTCTACTCTGTTAGAGCCCATTTGAAGATAATTTAAAGACAAGCTGCAGAGAGAAAATATTTGCAAATCACATATCTGATGGCGAAGAATTAGTATCTAGTATATCTTTTTAAATCCCTTAAAACTCCAAAGAATACAATTAGAAATCGGGCAAAATATTAGCCATTAAGAAAGTGCCAGTTTCAACCACAGTAACAGAATGATTCAAACAAATAAGCAAGCAAACAAACAAAACTAGTGACAACATCAAATGCCGTTGAGCATGCAGATAAAACAGATCATTTACATGTTGCCTGCAGGAATAGAAAATAGTTTTTTTACATTTCATAAAATGGCATAAAATATTTTCGAAACTTTAGCATTTCCTTAAAAAAAAAAAAAAGCATGTGATATAACAGTTGTGCTCCTGGCCTTTTATCCCAGAGAAAATATGTGTTCACATAACAGTCAGTACACAAGTATTCACAGCATCTCTAGTCTTATTGCCTAAAAAACTGGAAAAAATAGGAGATCTGGTGAAAAAAACCAGTTGTGGTACATCCATACCAAGAAATGCTATATAGCAATAAAAAGGAAATCACTGTGAATATATGAAATAAATTGGATGCATTATGAGGGAATTATGCTGAGTGAAAACAGTCATAAGACAAAGGATACATACTGTATGATTCCATTTATATGCCATGTCTGATAGGACAGAATTACAGAATCACAGGACAGAGTAGTAGACTACTCTGTATTTTGACTGTATCATTGTCAATATCCTTACTGTGATACTGTACTTTAGTGCAAGTTGTTGCCATTTGGGAAAGATGTGTAAAGATTGTATCATATCTCTCTGTATTATTTATTCTAAGAGCCTAAACATCCACAATTATCTCAAAACATACAATTTAATTAAAGAAAGTTATTTTTTCAAGTCATTCAGACAAAGTGGGGAATTAGGTAAGCATTCCACAATCTGATATTTGAAAACGTGCTGAAGGCTCTGTGTCCTCCAACTTGATGTTGGAGACCATGTCATAGACAGTGATTTGTATTTGCAGGGGTCTACCAAAAGTCATAGAAATTGACCCTGACACAACTACACCTTGGTGTAAATGAATCCCCTCATGCAAACTAAGAGAAGGCCAGAGTTTCAGATACCCTGAGGGATGACTGGATTTAGGACATGAATGTCAGCAGGATTCCCTGTACCTTGCCTCTGACCACCCCTTACTTTCATATGTTATCTGCCTGCTTATGTTTTCCCATAGGGTAAGATACAAGATTGCAAGTGATTCTGGGTTTACAATTCTAAAGTAACTTGTGCAGAGGGGTTAAAAACAAATCAAAACAAAAAACCGATGTCACTGATTCCACTGGAAAACTCCTGGAGGATGTTTGTGATTGGCACATCCTGGAGGATGTTTGATATTGGCACATCGGTGATACGCCCATTTCCGGATCAAATCTTTTATCTAGAGACTTGACCTTTATGATTGGTTCAGGTTTGGTCACCTACCTATAGGTTTAATAAGGTAGGTTTCAGGTTTGGCATCTTAATCAGGATATATTATTGGGATAGGAGAGAGTTCCTCAAAGTAAGAGGGATACTTACCTCAAACACTACCTAGTGAATGCTATAATAAATATTGACTAAACAGCCATACCTACATTCCTGACACTCCATTAGACCTGACACTCATTCCTTCAAGCCTTGTATCCTCAGATATTGGCTCCAGAAATTGGTGGATAGAAATTAAGCAGATGAGACTGAGAAAGATTTGTGCTGACATCACAGGACCTTAGAGTATTCCATTAAGCAAATGAAATTGGGAAGACACTGACTTAGTTATTGGATGTGACTGAATGATTTAGAACAGGTTTTTTATTTTATTTAATACTTCTATCAGTTGGGTCATTTCTTGTAAAATAGAATTACTGGGAAGCACATCAAGGAATTGACCATTTTCAGGGATATCTGGAGGTCCAGGTTTAAAATTCAGGAACAGAGCCTGTTGCAGATGCTAGCAAGCACTGTTACTGTCATCATCTAGTATCGGGAATAGTCTGGGGCAAACATTGCATCTATAATTCCTGATTTCTAATTCTTTCTACCGTCCCGGAGTCGTATGCAGAAATATAAAATCCTAAGAGGGAATATCTAGTTGCTTGCGTTTAGCTCTTACACCTGCTGCTATGTATATGGAGGGGAAGGAATATCTAGACACTTGAGTTTCTGTAGGAAAAGCAAGTCCTACTGAATTCTCCTCTGTATTATTGTTTTATTTCTGTGTAATTCATCACTACACATTTAACAGCTTAAAACAGCATCCATTTCTGAACTCCTAGTTCCACAGGTTAGAAGTCTCTTAAGTCTGATCTAACTGGGTTTTCAACGTAGTCTTCATTGCCAAAATCAGGCTGTGGCCAGAGTGGACTTTTACCCGGAGGCTCTGATGGAGAGTTTACTTCCAAGCTCATCTTAGGAATGATCTGTTCACTTACTCACTTCATTTAGGTCTCCCAGCATTTGAAAGTATTTTGGGTAGATCTTATAGAGACTGTTTTTCTTACAAATTTTATTGAAGTAAAATATCACAGAAAAATATATAAAATGACAACTTGATAAATGTACACAAACTGAGCCCATATTTAGGAAACGAACCTCACCACACCTCAGAAGTTCCCTGTGTGTCCCCCCTACATTCCTGCCCCAGAAGGAGCCCCTATGCCAAACATTTTAGCAGAGATCAGTGTGTTATTTTATTTGTTTTGTTTTTGCTTCAAACAGAAGGAGGGGGACCGTTTGTGCCCTTTTTCTGGCTTCATTCATTCAACGTGATTGTGAGATTATCATTGCTGTATAGGTTTGAAAGCTTAGTTTACCAAAATGAGTTTTTCTTTTCTACTGTGAATGGGCCTTTGGACAGTTTTTGGTTTTTAGTATTGGAAGACTGTTTCTTAATATAGCTTTAGAAACTGATTTTTACAAAGTTGGTGTTTAAGCATTGTGGCTTGTTAGTTGTGTGTATAGAAAAGTATTGAGTTCACATCCTAATGCTGTTCTCCCTCGTCCCCCAAATACACTTCGTTTTTGAAGCATGTTTTTGTTTCACTGCTTGTTGCCCCCTCCTTAGGTTTATGATGGAACCATCTGAAGTGATAATAAGAATAATTTTGCTTTCTCTCTGTTATATATTCTGTTTCAAAAGAGTGGCAAATGATGCCACAGGTACTGCAATATTGACACTAGTGAAATGTTGGCAAATGTGCCTTCAAGGAAACAGTTTCACTAGTGTGTACACCCATGCCATCGAATCCCATCTTGATCTTTCCATTGGAGTGTCTGTTTAGGAATCACTATGAAGACTTCATGAACCAGATTTGTAGGCACCAGCCTTCCTTGTCTTGATGGAAGGAGAAGGTGTGCTCGGGAACCTCTGAGCTGCTATGAAAATCTTTCTATTCCAGGTTTCTCTGCATTCTTAGTGGAGGAGCAGAGCCAGGCAGGGCCAGGGCTCTCCCCAACCTACCCCTGCAGGGAAGCCCGGTGGTGGACACACTTCCCTTTGCTCTGCACAGATGAAGCTCAACCCTATCGCAGTATCTCTTTTCTCTCCATGGAAACAAAATGAAACCACACTTCAAACCCCTGGGCACATCTCTGCCTCTGTGTGGGATGTGGACATGGACCTAGGACAGTCAGAGCAATTCTAGAAAAGAGACAAGGACCTACCATGCCTGACGTAAAGAACTACTCTATGGGTTCAGACACCCAGACAGTGTGATGTTGGTAACAGGATAGGCTCTTAGGTCAGTAGCACAGAAGGAGGAGTTTAGAATACACCCTCACACATGTCCAATTGATTTTGAAAAGAGTGTGATGCACATTTCTCAGGGAAAAGACCATCTTAGTCAAAAATGATGGCACTTAGAAGTACCAGGCACATAGGGGGAAAAACTTTAGTCCATCCATGTCATCATAGACAAAAGTTTATTCAAGATTTATCATAAAACAGAAGTGGTAAAGTTGTTCCAACTTGTGTAAGGAAAACATGTGCTCTGTCAGGGTGTCTTGACAGCAGGCAAAGAGGCGACAGGCTTCTTACTGAGTTTGAGGTTTCTGCTCTTTTTTATTATTTTCAAGAAGTGAGTTACAAGGTAGTATTGGGTGTATGAATAGTTTTGGTACAGGTGAAGTTTTGGGCCTCCCATTGGACCTCACGTTGCCTGGATTAGGATTGGGCACTCTTATTGATGTTATGCGCATCTTCCCCCTCACCCCTGTGTTCCACTACTGCCAGGGCCAGGGTCTGACTCCTGAGCTCCTGGACCAACTTCTTGCCACCTGCACATGGGGGAAGGATGCAGGTTCCACCCTCTGGGTGGTGATGAGGCTGGGCAGGGTCTGGTGTGGGGGCCCCACTGAGGTGGCAGGGCTGGGCCTGTTCTGTGGTCTCAGGGGTATCCAAGGCATATGTGGAGGGTACACAGACCCAGCAACTCTGTTCTGTGTGGTACCGCAGAAACCAGGGACCCACCATGTCCAGGCGGGTGGGGAGCTTTGGCATGGAGTTCCATTTGAGGAACCTTCAAACCCCCCACAAGTTCTGTCCTGAGCTCCTGAGGTCCCCAGTGAACAGTCTGCTGTCCTGGACTTTACAGAAGACATGTTGTGCCACTGGACCTCGATCTAAGGAAAGCTCAATTTTGGTTCAGATGTAAAGCACATCTCCAGCTAATGTTAAGAGATTATCGAGCTGTTCAACACTAGCTGAAGTAGATATTTCTCTAAAATACTGTTGCCAGATTACTCTTTATTTAATAAGCTTTATTATTTATATAAGCTTTAGAGTAACAAAACAATAGAACAAATAGTAAAGTTATTGACCTCTCCCCCCACAGCTTTCCATGATTAATATTTTACTGCGGAACGCTCATTACAACTAATGAACTGATATTTACACATTATTAACTAATTTTTAAGTATGCATTGTGTTTTAGCTTTATGTCTCACATTTTTCTTTGAGAAAATGTATAACGTGTTGTGTCCGTTGCAGTCTCATACAGATTAGTTTCCTGTGAACAATCCCCCGTGCTTCATTTATAAATCTTTCTCTCCTTTCCTCGAAAGCTCTGGAAACTGGTGATGTTTTTGCTGTTTGCTGTCTCTACAGTATGCAAGCTCTCTCTTGCAGCCTCTCCAATGTCTGTGGCATTTTGACTTTTCAGTAGTAACCATTCTGACTGGTGTGTGATGATATCTCATTGTGGTTTGAATTGCATGTCTGCTCTTTAATGAGGTTGAGCATTTTGTGATACATCTGTTGTCCACTTGGATGTCTGCCTTTGGAAAGTGTCCATACCATTGGCCACGTTTTCTTGTGTGCTTTGCTTTCTTTCTGTTGATTTGCTTGAGTTCCTTATAGACTCTGGATTCTAGGCCTTTGTCAGGTGCATAGTCTTTCAATAATTTTTCTCATTCTGTGAGTTGTCTCTTTACTCTCTCCAGGGTTTCTTTTGCAGTGCAGAAGCTTTCTAACTTGATAAGGTCTTCCCGGTCCTTATTATTTTTCACTGCCGTTGCGTTTGAGGACTTGGTCGTGAACTCCTTGCCTAAGCCCATGTCGGCAAGAGTGGTTCCTGGGTTTTCCTGTGAGATTTTTGCAGTCTGGGCTCCTCCGTTCACG
The DNA here is from genome assembly GCF_000164805.1 of Carlito syrichta. Taxonomy (NCBI): domain Eukaryota; kingdom Metazoa; phylum Chordata; class Mammalia; order Primates; family Tarsiidae; genus Carlito; species Carlito syrichta. The sequence continues at coordinate 49 of NW_007210721.1, read as the reverse complement.
GTGATCGGTAGGGTTTCAGCCTCATCCTGTGGCATATGGGTAGGCAGTT
>NW_007210720.1:0-539 GCF_000164805.1 Carlito syrichta | reverse complement strand
CGACCCCATCCCTTGGCCCAATCTTGCCCTTTGGAGCCCTGTGAGTCATGTCCAAGTTCTTGTACTAAGAAAGCCCTCTGAAGGCAGCCTCAGGGTGCTCTCCCTAGAAGGCCCTCAGTGTCCCCAACCTCCTGCTTGCCCATCTCGGGGATGCTTGGCCACCATGGCTCCCTTCTTCTCACTCAGCAAGCACTCAGGGCCACCAGGGAGTTAGGGGGCTGGCACAGGCAGGGACATCCCAATCCCATTAGTACCACCAGACAAAGCTCCTGCCACCACATGGCCCTGACTTTCAGCCCTGCCTGGCCTCCACTGCTTCAGGTTTTGATATCTTCCAAGCCCCACTGTGTGCAACCACATATGCTGTTTCCTGTGCCCTTCTTCTCCAGAGACTGATTTCTGCTCCTTCTCCAAGACTCAATCACGCATCACATCCTCCAGGAAATCCTCCCTGACTCCCCCTCCATTCAGGCCCACTAGTGCCTCCTTGGAGCATCGTCTTCCTACCTCCACCCTGTGCCTTCCTTGGTCACAGCCCC
>NW_007210719.1:0-714 GCF_000164805.1 Carlito syrichta | reverse complement strand
AGGAGATTCAATGTCCCTGACTTTATCGCCACGGCAACAACAACCTAAAATATATGTAATGGAAGTGGTGCTTATTAATTTTGCAGGCTCGAGTGTTCTGATTTTGTGAGTGAATGGACTGAGTTAAAAAGGGGGCTGTGTCCTCCTGCCTCTAGAAGACTATCTATAAAAGCCAGGGACCTGGAAATTATTTTCAGTGACTAAGAAGGCAACAGCCTAGCAATTATTTGAGTAATTAGGTGTAATTCCTCCCTGTAGGCCTTGTATCCTCCTGTGCTTGCTTCACAGAAGCTCACGAATTAGACAGGCCCAGATACTGAAAAGAAAAGCGCCTCAAGATACAGCGGGAGAGCTTGCAGGGGCCCTGTCACTTGGCCTCCACCAGGCTTGGTAAACACAAGCCCCAAGCTATAAGTAAATAGAGGCCCCACTTCACAAACACAGACCAATTAAAATGACAAAGGCAACCACACTTCTGGGTGGAGCTTAGGAAAGCTTGATTCTGCATTAGACTCCATGTCAGCAGCACACAGAATGGTCTCTCAGCTCGGGGCACCGTGAGCACTCTACTTCCATGACTAGCTGTCAGGACTGGACACTGGCTCACACATCTCTGCAGGTTTTGCCATTCTCACCAGGGATTTTTTTTTTTAACAGGGCTACTTTTATCCCTGACTCTAAGTGGATATTTGATACCATTTCCACTCCTAACAG
>NW_007210717.1:0-328 GCF_000164805.1 Carlito syrichta | reverse complement strand
GTTCCTTCCTGCTCTTAAACTATAGGCCTGAGGCAATCCTCCCACCGAGGCCTGCCCTCACCCAAGGTTTTCTGGGATTTTCTTGGGGTCAAGGTTGCTGCTTGCTATGGTGTCCAACCTGTTCTCATGCTCCTGATTCTGTCCATCTTCCTGTTTCGGCCTCCTTGAGTGACAGGGAGACAAGGGCATGAGTCACCTGGCCGTCACCACCCCTCCAAAGGTTTTATAGTCAGGCCCTTCCTTTCCCCGAGGCTCCCCTGGGGAGGTGCGAGTGTGTTCACCCTGGGAAACAAGGAGAGAGGAGCTGTGGTCGCCCTGACAGAGACAC
>NW_007210716.1:0-479 GCF_000164805.1 Carlito syrichta | reverse complement strand
CGAGTGTGTTCACCCTGGGAAACAAGGAGAGAGGAGCTGTGGTCGCCCTGACAGAGACACACCCATGTGCTAAGCACTCCCTCTGTGGAGGACCTGGCAGGTGAATCCGGATGCCCCCTCCAGTATCCTGAGTCATTGGAAGGGTGTGGTCCTCCCGGTAGGGCCCCAAAAGTGGAGTGGAGGCAGGGAGCAGGGGCTCACACCTGTCATCCTGGCACTCTGGTAGGCCGAGGCCAGAGAATGGCATGATTCCCTGGATTCGAGACCACCTGGGCCCCTTGGAGAGACCTCTTCTCTACAAGAAGCCAAAAAATGAGCCAAGCTTGGTGAAACAGGGCTTTCATTCCGGCCACTTGGAAGCTCATGGCAGAAGGATTGCTAGAGCCCAGCTGGTGGAGGCTGCCAGGGCTGAGAGCAGACCCAGGCACTCCAGCCTGGGCGACAGTGCAGGAATCTGACTCAGAATAATAATACCAACC
>NW_007210715.1:0-1343 GCF_000164805.1 Carlito syrichta | reverse complement strand
GGGGGGGGGTATGAGAACCAAGTATCTCTAGTCAACCATCTTGCTGATGTCACCTTCTTACTCGCACATGCAAGCAATAGTTATTGACTTTCCAGAGAACCAAAAGATAAATTTAAAGAATATAATTTTATATTTTAAAAATATTTTCATTATATATACACACATATATGTATATATATATATAATTATTTATTTATGGAACTAGCAATTTTTCTACCATTCTTCTGAAATGTCGGGGCCAGACGTGTTTCAGATTTCAGATTTTTTTTCAGATGTTGGAATATTTACATGTACATAAATGAGATAGCTTGGAAATAGAACCCAAGTCAAAACATGAAATTCATTTATGTTTCATATACATCTTATACATATAGTCTGAAGATAAATTTATATAAGATTTTAAATAATTTTGTGGATGAAACAAAGTTTTGGCTGTTTTTTGACTGTGACTCATCACGTGAGGTCAGTTGTGAAGTGTTCCACTTGTGGCATCATGACAGCATTCACAACGTTTCAGATTTTGGAGCATTTCAAATCTCGAGTTTGGGGATTGGGGATGTTCAAGCCCTATTAAAACTTGGAAGCTTGGAGAAGAAGCCCTGGAAATGAAACTGAGATCTCTGAAGAGAGGTCTCTAGGCAGCTGGTCCTGGTGTCTCTGAAGGTGCAAAAAAGACAGGTTCTACAAGGGGTTGTGATGGGAAGGAATTGCTTTCTCAGGGTGAGGCAGCACTGTAGGGCTGATGCCCCCAGGAATAGTAAGCAGATAGGAAGGAGCAAGTAGTTCCTTTTCCTCCTCCCACCTTACACTCTCTCTCTCTAAACATCTTCCCCCATCACCACAATTGGCAGAACTTAATGGGGAGCCAGCTGGCAAAGCAGAAATGTGGTTTGTAAAATCCCAGCTCCAGCATCATGTAACACAGTAGAATGTGTAGTTTTGGTGCTCAGGTACACAAACTTATTAACTAAACAAAACATTTCCCCCACCTAGTCAATTTCCTTGATTCCTTCATGTCTGAGATCACTAGAGTGTTCTGACATAAAATAATCAAATATCATTGTGACTTGTGGTTTCCTATCATTTTAACTGAGGCTGAATCAGATTACTTTCTTTCTAATATTGTGGGGTGGGGGTGGGGGTGGACACACAGAGATTAGTAGGGAAGAGGGGAAGGGTTCCTTTTTAATTTCTATAATGGACATATTTGTATTTCTGACCACCTCAAATATGTGGAGTATAAATTACAAATAAATAAAACTCAGCTTTTCCAATGAATAAAAGAGACTCACAAAAATTCCCCAATTGTCTAACCTGGGGAAATGTGTAATTTTACTGGCAGG